>NC_136980.1:20263973-20536473 GCF_032717465.1 Coenobita brevimanus
TACCTTCAGACAATTATATTCAGCTTCCGAAGAGACTTGCTGCATTGGTGGGATTAAGAAGCCTTCATGAATCGCTTCACAAGTACAGTTTTTCGTTTAATTAAATCGCCTGATGGCAAGAAAAATCTATATCTATCTATTTATCTATTGCCAGATACCTCAGTCCCGTAAAGGATGGCCACGAACAAATCGCCTCCATATCGCCCTGTCCAATGCCATTTCACAGCCCTGCTCCCAGCTCATACTCCCCTCTTTCATACATTTCTCCACTCCAACACTCCATCTCATCCTCGGTCTTCCCCTCCCTCTCCCCCACCTCCACCTCACTCGCATTGACTCTCCTCGCTAGTCTCTCCCTCTCCATCCTCTCCGCATGCCTAAACCACCTCATTGTAATTCTCCAACACTTTCTATCACATCCACATTCACACCACAGCAGTCCTTCACTTCCTCATTTGTCAGCCTCTCTCCATGTAACTCCACATGCTTCTCTCAGATAACTTATTCCCACTGCTTTCACTCTTGACTTGTGTCCTTCCGACAAGATCCAAGCTTCACTTCCATACGTTAAAGCTGTTATCACAATTCTGTCATGCAGTGATTTTTTTTTTTTTTTTACTACTATGCTCACTTCCCTGTTCCTTATCACTGTTTTCAAGGAACCAGCAATCTTTCTTCCCTGTTGTACCCTTTCAGGCACTTCACCCTCTAAAGTTCCATCCTTACTTATTGCACTACCCAAGTACTTAACGCACTCACATTTTCCATTTTCTCCTCATCCAAGCTCACTGAACATTCAGTGTCTTCACTTCTCTCAAAGACCATAACTTTACTCTTCCCTACATTCACCCTTAGCTCTGTTTCTTACACACGCTCCCACACTCATTCACCAAGGCTTGTAGTTCCCCTTTGTCTTCATGTAACAATGCAGTGTCATTTGCAAAAAAAACAGTGCAGGGAGTTTCCAAACATTGCCCTCTCTTATTGTAATACCCGAAAATTTTTATCCCACCGGTTGACACCAGTGTAACGGTAGGAATTTTTATTATCCCCACCGTTATTGTTCATCCAGTGTAATGCTAGTGATTTTATAATCTTACCTGTTGTTGTCACTGATCAACTCATCCATGGATAATACAGGTGGTACTCGACTTAGTATAGTAGATGGTAAATATTTAAGAAAAAAAAAATAGAATTGTGGTAGCGTTTGTTTTTGGCCGAGCTTAGATTTAATCAGTACCACAGGTGGTCGTCGTTCCCTCAGCGAAGGAATCTTGAATTGGAAGGGGAGTGAATTAGGCTTGAGGACTTAATTCCCTTGATTAGGTACACTAAGAAAATAAGAAAAGATATATACTTTACTCTACTTTAATAATTCTATGCTAATTTCCACAAAACATTTTTTAATTACATGACCCTTTTTAGTATGAGAGGAGATTGTACATGTTACCAGGGTTTTGGATGATCATTCCTCCAACATTATTACCAGGCGAAAACAATTTGATACATACAAGCGATGTATGGAGTTGTTGTACCATACTGTCTTTTGTCAGTTATTCTTGGGCTCGACAATAGCCTCAAGTCAGGGACCTTTTTACGAGCATGAGTTATCTGTTCGGGCTGGCATAGCCTCGAACCAATAAGAATGATTACTCGTGTTCATTTTCATCCATATAATATACTCTCATCAAGTAATTCTCTAGAATCCGATATCAGTTCAGGACTATTTACGGTTCATAATCATCATTGCTATATAATCACTAAAAATGCATAATCACTCGGGCTTGTTTAGCCTCGAGGAATAATTCAGAAAAAAAACATAATCACTAAGAATTCGTAATCACTCGGGCTTGTTTAGCCTCGAGGTACTATTCAAACATTGTACAATCACCAAGAATACATGATCACTCGGGCTTGTTTAGCCTCGAGGTTCATTTCAAAATTACATCATTGCTCACAATCACTAAGGTCCATTCCGCACTCCTAACTTCCTAAGTTACAAGCAAGAAAACGGTTAATGGTTTTGAATTTCGCTCTTTCGTTACCAGGTTACATCACTTCCAAATTTCTATTTCTTATTTACAAAATAAAATTCACTTGATAGATCAATAATACTATTACAATTACCTTTGGTTTATATAATAATTCATGGATAGTGTAATGTTTGTATGCTCAAGTCTTTGGACAATACTATGGGAAAGCCTGATGCTCACACTGACGTCGCCGGTGTCTGTGGACTGAACAAACGTCCACTATATACGACGTCTGGGGCTCGAGTCACTACGTTAAACTTTCAACAATATTACTTCATATAGTCCATGACAAGTAAGGATTAAACAAAGAAAAAGAGGGGGAGGAAGAAGACATGTGGACGGCTCACCTGAACAAACATCCATTATATACGACGTCTGGGGCTCGAGTGAGCTCGCTAGCGACGCCACTGCTAAGTCAAATGAGGTGGTGTTTTTGAAATATAGTGGGTTTCAATTCTCTTTACAATTTATTTAGCAGTGTACCCATGACGCCAGGACTTTTGATTGAATTGGGGAAAATTTGGGATTTATTCCTTACTTAATTTAGATACTGATTCTATCACTATCTCACTTTGAATCTGGGAGCAGCTCATGCCATCTAGTGACGGCCAAGACAAACGGGACCTTTAAATCCTCACAAATGACATTATTTAGGCCTTTTGGACTGTTAATATTTGGGTTCTAGCAGCTTCATTAGTAAACATTTCACAACTAGAATACAGAAAGAATTGTATATTCATCATTATTCTGTTTAAGGCTTAAACTCGGCGCCCGGCAATGACGCACAAACAAGGGGGAAGAGCTGCGCGCATCTGTTATTCGTTACTCGACGAGACGGGGAATTCTCATAGCTCAACATCCACAATTACATCACCCAATGCATAGATATAGAGATGCATACATATAAAAATAAAGTTAACCCTACATTAATCATTAACATATGAATTACTACTTAGGATAGGAATTTATAAACTAGTATTCAGGTTACACCCTATCTAACTTAAAAATTACAGTACTTCTAAACACATACATGAATATCAAATTTGTGGCGCTACATTATTTGGGTCACTCCAGCATCCACTGCCCTACCTTGTATCTCTTTTATAATCCCATCCATATACAGATTGAACAACCATGAGGACATGACGCATCCCTATTTGAATCCACTATTCAGACAGAAAAATTCACTCTGCTTACTATCCATATGCAGCACAGCCTTAGCACCCTCATACATAGTCTTCACAGCATTCAACAACTTCCCATTTTCTCCATATATCCTTAATACTTTCCTTATTCCTTGTTTATCCATGGCGTCGTGTGCTTTTTCCAGATCCACGAAGGCCAATTCAACTTATTTCTCTTCTCTATACACTTTTCCCCTAAAGACCAAAGAATGAATATCTGATCTGCAAAATCTCTTCTTTTCCTAAAACCTCCCTGTTCTTCTCCACCTAATTCATCTGTTATTTCCCTAACTCAGTCAGTAAGTATCCTACCATATACTTTTCTTATTACACCAAGCAGACAAATGCCCCTATAATTACCACACACTTCATTTTCCCCTTTGTACAGGGAAATAATTATACCTGACTTCCAATCCTCTGGGACTCTACCTTCCTCCCAGGCCAGACTGCACATCTTCCATATCCATTCTACTACTATCTCTCCCCCATGCTTCAGCATTTCACCACACACCCCATCAGTTCTTAGGGCTTTCACTATTTTTTACTCTTCATTGCTTGCACTACTTCCATTCTCCTTCCACGTCCTTCCTCTCTTCTCACCTCCCTGATCATCCTACCCATTCCCCAGTCACTTATACCAGCATTAATTTCGTTTTCTATGTTCAGCAATTCCTTAAAGTGTTCTCTCCATATGCTCAGTTTTTCTCCCTTCTCCACTAGGAATATACCGTTTATATCTTTCACTCCCCGACTAAATTCTTTATCACCCTGTCTAACCTTCTTTACCTCTCTCCAGAACATTTTCTTACATTCCCTCAACTTTACACTGAAGTTCCTTCCACATTCCTCATCCACTCTCTTCTTACTCTCTTACTAATCTTCTCATCTCTCTTTTCCTCTCTACATATCACTCTCTTTTCTGTCTCTGAATTTTCTCCACGACCCTTTTTCTCATCCACTTACTATATGCTTTCTTCTTTTTCACGTCTTCATTCTACTGTGCTGTTCAATGTACTCCCTTTCGTCATCTCTTCACCCCACACACCACCTCACTTGCTGCACAGATTCTCACATGAATATCTTACCCTCTCCTTCCATGTCCTCCATCTGCTCCAAATCATATTACCCAGTCACTTCTCCACTTCTCTTTTATATTCTGCCATTTTTGTATTGTCTTGCACCTTTCTACCCTCCTTGTATGAACTACTCCTTCCTGGCCTTCCCTTCTTCCCCTCCTCCATTTCATTTGAATCTTGACATTCATCGCCACCAAGTGGTGGTCAGAAAGTCCAGCCCCCAACCTCTGTATGCTCTTGCATTCATTACACACCTTTTCATTCTATCATCCACACACATACATGATCTGTCATTGCCCTCCATTCAGTCAGTTCACCACCCTTCCTTCTCATCACTCTCCCCATATGCCTGTGGATCATTTTGGGTCTAAAGAGGGTATTGGCTATCACCAATCCCCTCCTTGCACAAGTGTCTGCTAGAGCACTGCCATTCTCATCCACTTCTGCAAGCACACCCCCCTCACTGTCTACTCCATTCACCTTCACTTTCCTTACTTTTCCACTCATGTCTCGAATCAAAAACACTCTTTCATTCTTTTCAAACTTTTTCATGCATGCTTCTACATTTGTCCGGGACTCTACTTTCACTCTTCCTGCACAATCTTGTGTTGGCTCATACACACACACAATCACCCACATTTGTAGTCCAGCTTTCAATCTTACCCACACAATCCTTACTCTCTTATAATCTCCTTCCATCTCTTGCACACAATACAAACTCCTTCTTTTGTCCTCTCATTATCACCTACTCCCACACATATACCCCATCCATACTTCCATTCTCTTACAGTTTCACCTCCTCATTTTGTCTCAGTTATTCCACATACAGTACATCCGCTCCTGCATTCTCAAGCACCTGGACAATCTCTCTCTTTCACCTCATCATTCGCATCCCTTACTTTCCATGTCACAATCTATACCATGTCCTTTGTTCGGTTCTTAGTCGTAACCTGTTGGTCAGTCCAGGTCCGAGGCTTGCTCTTCATATTTCTATTTATTTGTTTTCCGGGGAGGGGCACTAACCCTCCACCAACCCATTTTCTGTCACAGGGAACATGTGTTGGTTGGTTACAAGGCTACCACCCAGTGGTGTAAATGATTTCCTGGTTTACAAGAAATCATTTGGCTTCCTATTCAGTGTAGAGCTACCCAATAATAGGGTACCGCTACACTAAGTGGGTGGATGATGGACGCCCCCATCCACCATCAAAAATATGATCTTGGCTTACAGGGGTGAATGCTGTTTGCACTTTCTTTTGCACCATATTTCTAAATATTATATTTTCCCAATTTTCCAATAATTTTTATGCAACAACAGAAGACAATTATGTATTTTGCCTTTTTTCATGATACCTAACCTCTGTCCACGTATTAAAACAACAGTCTAATGGTGCCAGACAATGAGGTTAGATACCTGGAGAGGCCATGATGTCATACTTTTCAAGCCATCACCAAGGCTAGCACAACCCTTGCGCCACAATATTTCATCACCCAAAGGACTGTACATTACGTCATTGTTAATCATCCCATTTTTATCATAATGCCAATCTGTTCAGCATGTGGTGTGCCCCGAGGGATAAGAGAAAATCTGTTATAATAGGGTCAGTAAGAGCCCTCGTTGCTTAGAGGCAAAGCAGGGATCCACTGGCTCAGTGGTAGAATTTGCACGTGTGGAGGGCAAGGGCCTGCAATCGAATCTCGGTCAGACGAGTGGTTAATTTGTGAAGTTATTATTCGGTTATTACATTGGTGGCAGCAGTGTGGGATATGAGGCAAGGCTTGGAAGGCAATGTTGTTGTTGGTTAGCTGACAGAGTCCTAGTCCTTACATCCCGAGGATGAGCTGTTTGGTGTGGTCTGTGAATCCCTAGTGTTGGCCTCATCTGCTGTGCTACCATGTGTGCTCAAAACTTGCCATAATAACCCTCTAGTGCATGATGATTTAAAATGCATTAGAATAGTGTTAGGCTGAAGAGTAACCCATGACTCACTTTGAGTCACGATCAGTGGTGGTCTGAAGGAATGCCGATTAGGCAATTTAGGATAAAAATATTCACCAAAAATTTAGTTTTAGCATGAAGTGAGTCATTCTTTCGTGTGTCATAGGGGAGGGTATCTATTTCATGGCCAACACTCTCAAATAGTCGGCTTTCTCTCAGCTTTCAGTGTGGAGTCTGGGGGTGCGCCCATGATTTTTGGCGATTTACTCAAAAACTATTGGTCATATCTGAATTCTGACAGCACCATGTGAAAGACTAAAATTCTGCATTTAGACATATGCTTTGCTCTTGCATTATGTAGGCAATATCTTGTGCTAGGATGTTGGGCAGTTATTTTCACTGGTGAACAACAGTAATCTCACTGCATTTCAATACTTTCACATTACTTTTACTCATCAGTTTTGTGTGATTATATCAGCTTATTGTACAGTATAGTATAACCATCAGGGAAGATGATGGTATACAATTTATACCAATACAGTCAATTTATGGGGCAAATAAAATCCATGGGAATGTTTTCCCTTGTGTGTGAGTCCAGCCTGCTTCTGCAACATTTTCTCTGATCATGCCACACAAACTTACAGAAAACTTACGGTGCATGAAGGGGTTAATCACCAAGGGGAGAAAAAAGTGATGTAACGGGAACTATAAAAGCCCACGATGCCTAGAGGCAAAGCAGTGATTCTCTGTTTGACTCAGTGGTAACATGCGCACATGTGGAGTGTGAGGGCCTGCGATTGAATCTCCGTCAGACCAGGGATTAATCTGTGAAGTTACAGTTAGGTTATTACACTATAATTCTGCGTAGTGAGTTTTTATGTGGTTTACGTGGGTATCTGTAGAGCTGTATTACGTAGTGATAATCGACTGCACTTATCAGTGATGTGCGTTTAGCTACTTGCAGTGTTTATACTCCCATTAACTAGACTATTATGCCATGCTTGCTCAGGGATGCAAGAGGGATAGGATAGGGCAACAGGTTAATCCTGTCCATCAGTCCAGAAGTCGTCCCGTTTAGATAAGGTAGATTAAGTTAGGCTAGATTAGATTCTCCATGAGTTCTTGCCACCAGTTTTGCAGTCATATTTACATAAACTAATTCTCACTCCTTGCTAAGCATCTGACTGAATATGAACCATAGCTAATCATCTCATTTTACTGAAAATTTTTTTCAGGTTAGGTGTTATTATGTTGTGGAGCAATATACAGCCAGCAAAATTAACAGGCAGTACACTTGTCAAATGTATAAGAAACCTGTGTTATTTACCTGGCTAAAGGGGTTTGAATAGTGCGGGTGTAGTAAAATGATTACTGTACTCTAAGTACTGCTGAGGTTGGTGCCACTGTGGCTCAAGAGAAGTTAATAGCAGTGTAGTAACGGAAATATGCCTAAACATGGTGAAGAGCGTGATTAAGATGAGAGGGAATATGGGTAGTGCAGCTGTGAGGAAGTGCTAATGGTGTTAGTGTGGTGTTTGTGGTGCAATATATGGTAAAGGACGTACTGTTATTTTGTTGTTCCACATGCCGTATCAAACTACGAGTATGTGTTACTGAATCAGACGTATCCACAAGAATACTTTATCTTTTATTAGTATTATACCTCTTGACTATATGGAAGTAATTTCTGTTTGTCTTGTTACCTACAGACGTATTGTCAGCTGAGAGGAGGTTTTTCGAACGGGAAGAATTAGATATAGTCTCCCGGAACCACTTCACTACAAAAGATTTATTTTGCGTTGAAAAACACCGTGTGGAGGCATACACGGAAGAAACAATAATACATACCCGGGTTGAAAGGAAAAGTAATTGAAAGTATTCATCCCAACTTTTTGTCATCTAAATAGAATCCTCTTTCGGTGCTCTTAATGCACGCTCGTAATTTTGCCCTCAATCTCGTAGCACAATTAACTTCTTTCCAGAGCATTTTTTTTCTTAACCGTCAGGGCACTGGAAGATATTAAGTGAACCTCGTTGAGATCACATATTTAATGGAAGCTGATTCCCCCCATCACGACAATTAATATTTTTAGTTCTGGTCACCATTGTTCTGTCCGTTGTTGTTGTTGTTGTCTCAGTCTTAACATCACACATGGCAATTATATGAAACTTAATAGGGGTTTTTGGCATTGTATAACCCTTGTGATTATCCTTGAGAGAGAGAGAGAGAGAGAGAGAGAGAGAGAGAGAGGAAACTGTACTAAATCTTATGAGTAATGTCATTCTGATGACAAAAGAAAGATAAGTTGGCCAATACTACACACACAAACACACACACACACACACACACACACACACACACACAATATGTATTGTAAGATGAATAACAAACTGCAATATACCATCAACCTGGTCGTATAGATGAGGTTGTAATTCTGCATATATGTATCCCATCGTGGCCACATTAACTTCACTTGCTTCTTCCCCATTGTAATGGGTCAAGGTGTGGGAACTCGACAGGAAACATAGGATTATACGGTGGTCCCTTTACTCGTAGATGGGAAGTGCGAAGGTGGCTACAAGGCTTCTTTTTTAGAGGTGTTTAATCGACCCGATCGTATAGTATTGTACGTGTTGTACTGCGAGTTTTCACAGCTGTAAATTATAGACTATTGTACTAGCCTCTGTGAAGCAAGAGGACATTCTGTGATCAGTAAGATTAGAGTCCGCCGCAATTTCACTTACTTGCTGGAAAAACTCAGTCTATATTACAGTAATACATTACTTATACTATCACACTGATTTAAGAAAACTAATTATGTAAAATGCTGAAAAAGTAACAGATTAATTCTCAAGAATCTCTTATCCATTAGTAATTGAACAATTTATAATGTATGTCACTTCTGGATGTAGCGCAGTTGTTCAATCATCACTCATTAACTCGTTCAGTCCAATAACGTGTTTTGTATTTTATTCATGCCATCACTAGATGAAGAATTTTATTTTGGAGAGCGCCCTGGATTACGTATCACTAGGGACACTGACTTGACCTTACGAGAGTTATTCTGCCACACTGATTGGGGATCGAGAATACCACAGACTTCCGTCTCGTTGGGCAAGACTTTCACTGAGACGGACCAAGGCGAGGTATCTCAGGGAAATCATTAAGGAGGTAAAAGGCCGTTTTCATGCTAATAACCTTTGACCTGTTAATCGAACCTTGAAGGAATTCTGCTGCAAACCCACCTGCTGGATTAATTCTTCGAAAAGATGGACGGATGGTGTCTGAGGGGTTCTAGTATAGGGCTCTTTGGGTTGAACTCTGATCAGTTGTACAGTTACCTCCACTTCCAACGAGTACTGAGGATGGTGTGTTTAGTGAAATGTGGCACCACTGTGTTTCTTAACATCGTAGTAATAGTAAGTGAATGGGCTTGACCGGCAGAGCTTCCCCTCCGGTACAGTATCTTGAGCCCACAAAAACAATGTTCTATCAAGTCATAATCTATCTTCAAATCCAAATGTTTGTAACGTATGTATAGTAAAAGGTATAGGGAAAAACAAATAGTAATGCCATTGGATTCCATTGCTTCTCTGACAGGAGATGACTGTGAGGCGAGGTGGAACGGAGGGGAGGGGAGGGGAGACAGTTTTTTTTTTTTTTTTTTATGTGTCCGACTCTGGGCAAAGGCTTCAGGGCCTATATCTCGGGGGCAGTAGCCTATCCCAAGGCCCAGTAGTCCTCCTACACCTCCACATGTCACCACTTCGGCGCTAACACCCATCGTCCATATTGAATACATGCTAGGGCTGTCTCATACAGGACTGGTGTATTGGTATTAGCGGGGGTACTTTTATGACATGTCGGCGGGTCATCTGGTAGATCAGGAAAGTGTGCTTTTATGAAATTCAAATCCTTAAACTGTTCCCTGCACCAGCCGGGATTCGAACCTGGGTCCATCAGGACTGCAGGCCGCCTCTCTACCGATTCAGCCACCGCTGAACGAGGTCGCATGTATCGAAACTTTGTCGTGTTTCGTGTTGAAAGATGAAGGTCGTGATTATACGTATGTTCTGAGGTGACCTGTAACTCCGTATGCAATAACGTGTATTGGATGAATGTTGGAGTCTTAATGTTCTTCATACAGTGTGATCAAGAACGTGTAGTTGAGCATAAATGTTAGAAGGTGTGATGTCCGGTGTCTCGAAACGTGGTTCACCTGAGTCTAGTGTGTGTGTGACTCAACTGTTGCAGCATTTTTGTGGCTGAACCAGGGTGTCCATGACTGATTCATGATTAAGCATGTGACAACGGTCATGCCATGTTGTGCATCATCCAGTCTGTTTTATTGTGAGAAAAAATAATCATTAAACAGTATTCTCAAACCATGGTATAAGTAGATGTCCTGTTGCATAGGATTATAGCCACTTTGAGTGTTGGACAGCTGTTGGCTTGTTGTGAGAAAAAGTTGTGCAGTCATCATACTGATGGATCACGCGGTGGTAATGAGATACTGTATTTGCATAATGAATGCATATCTTGCATAATAATAATTGAAATACGGTGTTACGTGTGTCCAATCCACAAGTGATGTCGCTTTCTTCGAGGTGCTATTTCATTAGTCTGGATACGTGTGACATAACATGCACAAACATTGACCATCTTTTATTATATTATCATTAAAACATTCTTACGTTAGTTTTCATACAAGTTTTATATATTCAGGCCCTCCTTAGCTACAGGTGGATTATACTGTTTAATTGTGTGTCTACACTCACACACTGTTCATCCAGAGGGAGCAATATTTCCCTTACCAACACCAAATTTCACATATGTTGGTGATGACCCTACTCCCACCTGCCCACCTCCTCACTCACTCCTACTCCACAACAGTCCATTTCCACACACACCTTGCCACCAAGCAGGGTAGTCAAGCCCTCCCACTGTCTCTATTCCTGCAACATTTCTTTCCTCTCCTAATACCCCGTTCCACTGACCAACCTCTCTTAAGTCCCCCTTTACCAGCCAATTATTCTCTTCTATTTTTAATTGCCTTGGGAATATCGTTTTCATTCTTCAGTGTCATCGGACACGCCATCACAAATATCCGTACTCTCAAAATCTCTTGTCGAACTTGAGTTTTTATTATGAATCTCGTATGATGGCTCTAAACAACAGTACCATAACGAAGTTTCGCTACAATCAAAACCACCACAATGCCCAGCACATTGCACGTCATGATATTTTAGATCCTGCTTCCCTTTGTCCTGCGACTGATATACTGTGTGTCCATTTCTGTCACTGAAATTGCAAGGATAATATCGGGCCAGTATCCACTGTTACAGAGACAAGGACCCTCTATTCTTCCCTGGGTCTATTATTATATCGTTTTGTAGCAACTTGTAATGACGCCATGAATGCACTAATCTGTCTGTCTGTCTGTCTGTCTGTCTGTCTCTCTAAATTCAGGCCCTTCCACGTATAATGGGTAACGAGACCTGACACTGACACTGACTTCCATATCATATCGCACCGCTATGACGAGACTGGAGCCTTATCAATGGCCTTCTGTAAATCTACAGAACGACGTGGGGTAACTTCAGAACCTGGGAGTATTTTGCGTAAAGTGCGGTGGTTGGATGTTACCATCCAGGTGCTGGTGCACCAGTGTTGCTTACTTTTACTTGGACGCTCTAGCAGCACTCAACCTTTATCCTACCGTAAGTCCAGCTTATCCTTGGTTGTGTTGTACTGTATAAGCCCGTATGATGAACGGTGCATAAAACACTCCTTACTTTACATATAAAATAGCAGTGTTCACTGCACTACTTAATGTTTCTATTGTTTGAAAACAGTATCTCATTGAGACTGCTGGTAGGTGAGTGTTCAATGCTCAGTCAGTATAGTCACCCAAACCTTGACTTTGGCTGCTATCATGGCAGGAATATGAATAAATCGGTGAAGTGTATTATCAGACGCCCTGCACAAACAGTACGTATATTATACGCAGTTTTACACTCTCAAGCAGCAACACGCCACCGATATATTTTTTGTAGCCGTGGCCACATAGTAATCCTATGTTATAATGGCAGACAACGGACAGACATGCATGATAAAGGAAATGTTGCTCCATCTGAATGAATTGTGTGTGAGTGTAGACACAGGATTAAAAAGTAAAATTCGTCTGGAGCTAAGGAGGGCCTGAATGTGTAATGGTTGTATGAAAACAAATGTATGAATGGTTTAAAAAGAATATAATATACGATGATCAATGTTTGTGAATGATATGTTGCAATTTTCCAGACTAATGAAATTCCACCTCGAAGAAAGTAACATAATTTGTGGACTGGACACACATAAACACCGTTATTTCAGTTATTATTATTATACAAGATATGCATTCATTATGCAAATACAGTATCTCATTGCCTCCGCGTGATCCATCAGTATAAAGACTGCACAACATTTTCGCACAAGAAGCCAACAGCTGTCCAACACTCAAAGTAGCTATAATCCTAACCAACAGGACATCTACTTATAGCATGGTTTGAGAAGTAATCCCTCTAATATCCGAACGCCCAATATCCGAACATCCCCACTAACCGGACATAATCGTCCCGGGATCCAATATTCCCAAAATGGTCCGAAAACCGCAAAAAAATCGAAAAAAAACAAACGAAATTTTCCCGCCAGTAATTTGAACTTGCCGCGTGCGGCACTGGACAGCTTTGTTGTGGTGCATCATTCCTCCGACATCCGATAGAGCGCCCCTGCATCCTCCCCACTTTCCGCCTGTCTCTTGCCGCGAGTGCATGCTCGTCGTCATGGCTGCCCACGTGCTCGCTTTTGTGGTGGTTCCTTACCTGCTGCAGGCACTCCTGCTGCTCTTGGGCCTCTTATTGGTGTGTGTGATGATGGCCCCGCCACCTGAGAAGAGGAAGAGAGTGGTGTTGACTCTGGAGAAGAAACGGGAGATATTGGAGAAAGTAGATGCGGGGTGGTCTTCTTCCCACATCCTCCGCGAGTTCAACCTGGCCCGATCTACTTTGTTCGATATCAAGAGATCCCGAGACAAACTCACGCAGTACACGGCTGACTTCTCGTAGAGAAGCAAACGCAACGTGGAGAGGAAGGTTATGTTTACTCCCAAGTTTGCTGAAATCGACCGCTCCACGTTGATTTGGTATCGACAGCAACGCGCTGCTGGTGTGATGGTACGTGGTACGGAGCTGAAGGCTGCTGCTGAGAAGTTTGCCAGGCTTCACGACGACCTAGACTTCAAGGCATCCGAGGGTTGGCTCTTGGCTTTCAAGTTACGGCATGGCCTTACCAACCATAAAGCTCATGGCGAAGTTTTGGACGCTAACGAGGATGGAGTTGACGAGTTTCGGCACAAGGTGAAGGGCTTGATTGACAGGGAGGGCCTCACTCTCGGTCAAGTCTACAGTGCTGATGAAACTGGTTTATTTTATTGCTCTTTGCCAACAAACACTCTAGCCGAGGAGATGGAGAAGTGTGTACCTGGCCGCAAGATCTCCAAGCAACGGATATCTGCTTTGTGTTGTGCCAATGCTAACGGCATGCACTGGCTTAAGCCCTTTATTGTTGGCTGTGCAAAGCAGCCTCGGTGTCTTCGTGGGGTGATGGATGTCCTTCCTGTCATCTGGTACCATTCTTTGAAGGCATGGTTTACAGCCCAGATCTTCAAAGACTGGTTCCACCGCCACTTCGTCAAGGAGGTCATCAATTACCAGACGAAGACACTGGGAATCCTGCATGACCAGGTAAAGGCCCTCCTTCTCCTCGACAATGCACCTGCCCACCCGTGCGACAATGACTTGGTGGCTGAGAATGGTCGGATTAGGTGCATGTTTCTGCCACCTAATATGACTGCTCTCATCCAACCAATGGACCAAGGAGTGATTGTGGCAACAAAGTGTCTTTAAGGCCGGAAGTTCCTGGACGAGGTGATGGTTGTTCTCAAGGACGAGGAGGAGCGCAGGGAGGGACGGGACACGCGAGACCAGCGAACTTTGGAAAACCTTTGCCGCTACAACAACAAGTCTGCAATCTACAACTGGGCCAGTGCATGGAAGGAAGTCCCTGTCAAGATTCTAGAAAATGGTTGGTCTCATCTGCTTCTCGGAACGGATGTGGAGTACGATTTTCTAGGGTTTGACGTGGATGACTTCCATGCACGTCTACGTATGCATGGCGACGATATTGATGTGGACGATGTGCGTGAGTGGTTGGATGACGACGAGGACGATCCTGGGTATCAGACATTGTCTGATATCGAGATCGAATCTTCAGTTGCAGGTGTCAGTACCCAGCTTGAAGATTCCGACAAGGATGGCGACGATGATGCGGACTCCTCTCAGCATGACACTACTCCAGCCATCCCCAAGCTGGGTGCACTCTGGGAACACCTAGAGTTCGTTCTCGACTACCTGGAACACCCAGACTGCGACAGGGAGATGGGGCCCTTGGGACTTGTGGAGGAAGTGCATGCTTTCAGGCAGCGCATCATCAATCGTCAGAATCATCGGTCCTTGCGTCAATCAACCATTGACAATTTTTTCAGGCCCGTGATTCCCACTGTGCCCAGCCCTGGCTCCACTCCGTTGCCTCCCCAAGACAGGCCCTCATGCTCCAAGCCACAGCCCAGCACACCAGCCACGGTGGAGTCACCGCTCGACGTGAGTTTGCGTCTATCTTCAGAGTCGTCTGCCGTGGGTACGCCATCACCACTACCCAGTGACGCACCCGTAGGTCACCTGCCAGTGATACTCTCGGACTCTGACAGTGATTAAACAGCAAGAACTTCTCCACTAGACCACACGGGAATTTACAGTGTTGTGCAGTGAAAAAAACAGTGTGTTATGTTAAGGATTTACAGTTGTGAGTGAAAAGACAAATTTGGAACAAAATTTAACGTAAATAGACTTGTTTGTTTTTGCTTTGGAAAATGGTTAGAAGAGTGGGAAAAGTTAAAGTGCAGAGTGCAACACCTAGTAAGTTACAATGGAGCATAAGTTAGACAAGAGTGCGCACTGTGAAGAGAACGGACTTCTGAGTGCGATTGACTAAGTTCAGTGCAAGACTTCACGAACAGTGTACTGGAAGTGCTTCAGGAAATCCTTCTTACTGTCAGAGTCCGAGAGGAGGCGGTTAATCATCGAGATGGCCATGGACTTGCTGTATGTAGGCAGAATGTTTCATACTGTACTTTTTTCCATACTATACTTACCTCAAACACCTCATTTCACTCTTTATGTCTTTTATTGGTGTGAATAGGCTGTTAGGAGCTATGCATGTGCAGTAGGAAGGTGTTTTTCTGAGTTAGGCTAGGTTTTTTTTTTTTTTTTATGTGAGGAAGAAGGAACCAAAGGCCATGAGCCCGCAGTAACAGTTCCCTCCAAGAGAAAAACAAAATACAATAGAGAGCCAAATTCAAGATCCGATCATTTTGAGATGCCTGGACACACTGCGTTTGAAAGACTGGAGATCATAGGCAGCAGGAAATACAGACAGAGGGAGACAGTTCCAGAGCTGACCTGTTGCATAAATGAAAGACTGGGAGTAACGATTAACTCTTGCATTAGAGAGTTGGACAGAAAAGGGATGAGAGTTTGCTGCCAGACGGGTGCTACGCGCCCGTCATAGAGGTGGAGGAATGCAAGCAGACAGTTCAGAGGAGCAGTGACCATTAAAGTAGCGATAGAAAAGAGATAAAGATGCAACAGTGCGGTGAAGAGACAGAGGTTGAAGGGAGTCAGTAAGAGGAGGAGAGTTAATGAGACAAAAAGCCTTTGACTCCACCCTATTGAGAAGAGCTGTATGTGGGGAGCCTCCCCACACATGAGAGTTGTACTCCACACAGGGGCGGATAAAACCCCTGTATAGAGTCAACAATTGTGCAGGGGTAAAGAAAGAGCGGAGTCGGCTTAGCACACCTAATCTCTTGGAAGCAGATTTTACAAGAGATGTAATATGATCTTTCCAAGATAAGTCCCAAGTAAATGAAACTCCAAGCATGTTCAATAATTGATGCAGGATTAAGCTGAATATTATTAAACATTAGTGGGTATACCTGTGGAAGATTTTGTTGGGTTGATAGGTGTTAGAACTGAGTCTTAGATGCATTAAAAACAACCATATTATTTTTACCCCAGTCAGAGATACGAGCCAAGTCAGACATTAGGTGTGCCATAGCCTCATCCCTTGTTTGCTGAAGTAACTCTTGAGATGGGCGGTGCGGGAACCGAATGGAAAGGTGAAAGGTGGAGTCATCAGCGTATGAGTGGATAGAGTTAGATGTACAGCTTAGAAGATCATTGATGAATAAAAGGAAGAGAGTTGGTGATAGGACAGAGCCCTGAGGAAAACCACTGTTGATAGATCTAGGAGAAGAACGATGGCCGTCTACAACAGCAGCTATAGAACGAAAAGAAAGGTAGCTAGAGATGAAGGCACAGATAGAAGGATAGAAACCGTAGGAGGGCAGTTTGGAAATTAAAGATTTATGCCAGACTCGATCGAAAGCCTTTGAGATGTCAAGTGCAATGGCAAAGCTTTCGCCAAAGTCCCGAAAAGAGGATGACCAGGAGTCTGAAAGGTAGGTGAGAAGATCGCCAGTGGAGCGTCCCTGACGGAACCCGTACTGACGATCGGAAAGAAGGTTGTGATAGGAAAGATGCCTTAAAATTTTTCTATTGAGAATTGACTCGAAAACTTTTGAAATACAGGACGTTAAAGGAATTGGACGATAGTTGGAGGGTTGGGAGTGGTCACCCTTCTTTGGGACTGGCTGAATGAGAGCAAACTTCCAGCAAGAAGGAAAGGTACAAGTTGACAGACAAAGGCGAAAGAGTTTGCCTAGGCAGGGTGTAAGCACAGAAGCACAGTTCTTGAGAACAACAGGAGGGACCCCATCAAGCCCATATGCCTTGTTAGTACTGAGGCCAGTGATGGCAGAAAATACATCAACCGAAGAAACTTTAATGTCAGCCATGAGGAAGTCAGAGGGGGGAAGTGATGGAGGAACAGCACCGGAATTGTCTACGGTGGAATTGGAGGAGAAAGTCTGTGCGAAGAGATCTGCTTTATCAGTAGAAGAAATAGCTACAGAACCAACAGAATAGAAAAGAGGAGGGAAGGATGATGAGGTAAAGTTGTTAGAAAGATTTTTGGCAAGGTGCCAGAAGGAGCGGGAAGAATTCGAGTTGGAGAGTTGAGAGCATTTAGTATGGATGAAAATTTTTTTAGTAGAGCGAAGAACAGACTTAGCTCAATTCCGGGCAGAAACGTAAAGACGATGTGATTCAGGGGTGGGTTGGCTCCGGTACCTGTTGTAGTCCCTCTCCTTGTTGCGGACAGCATTAGAACAAGCGTGATTAAACCAAGGCTTTCTTGCGTTAGTCAAAGGATATGAGAAAGGAATGTATGCTTCCATGCCTGAGAGAATAACCTCCGTAATGTGCAAGGCACACTCAGATGGCTCCCGGCCATGGAAGCAATAATCATTCCAGGGAAAATCAAAGAAGTACTGCCTGAGGGCTTCCCAGTCCAAGGCTCCAAAATGCCACAGACAACGCTTCCTTGGAGGGTCCACAGGCCATACTGGAGTGATAGGACAGGTTAAGGTAACAAAGCTGTGATTGGAGGAGCCCAACGGAGAGAAAGATTAACAGAGTAAGCAGAAGGATTAGTTGTGAGGAAGAGGTCAAGTATGTTGGAGCTTTCTCCAAGGTGGTCAGGGATACGGGTAGGGTGCTGTACAAGCTGCTCTAGGTCATTAAGGATAGAAAAGATGTAGGCTTGTTCACCAGGTGGATCCGTGAAAGGAGAGGAGAGCCAAAGGTGGTGGTGAACATTGAAATGTCCTAGAATGGAGATTTCAGAGAAAGGAGAAATGGATAGAATGTGTTCCATCGTAGAAGTAAGATAGTCGAAGAATTTTTGATAGTCAGTAGAATTAGGGGATAAGTAAACAGCACAGATATATTTAGTCAGAGAATGACAGGAAAGCTGAAGCCAGAGTGTAGAGAATTCAGAAGAATCGAGTTCAGGAACACGAGAGCAAGATAAGTCGTTGTGTATATATACACAACAGCCACCTTTGGCTTTGAAATTAGTATAGAGAAAGTAGGAGGATACAGAAAAGGGTTTGCTGTCAGTTCCCTCAGACAGCTGAGTCTCCGTTAGAAAAAGAAGGTGAGGTTTAGAGGAGGAGAGGTGGTGCTCAACAGAGCGAAAGTTAGAGGAAAGGCCTCGAATGTTGCAGAAATGAAGAAGAGAGTCAGACAGTGGTTCCAGGCACCTCGAGTCATCACCGGGAGAGGGGCGGATGGTGGGGGCATTTATGGTCCCCCCCCCTGGGGACTCCGAGGCTTGGTGAAGAGACGCCAATTTTTTTTAAATTTTGAATAGGAAGTGTAGTGTGTACTGTGCATGTAGTTTGGTGTAGATAGTTAGAGAGATTTGTACTGGAGAGCATGCTTGCCTACTCTCTGTGTAACTGAGACACTGAAAAAGTTCAGGAAAGGGGGATGGTCAGGAACTAGTCCTGAAGGCTGATGAAACGGGAGCCCCAGCACTCCCTGTCATCAGCTTTCCATCCACCTCGGGAGTACTGCCCTGCTCGACTGGTGCTGCAGTCTACTCCAGTAAGTACCAGTCCAGGAGCTAGTAACCAGAATGTTTAATATTGTATGAACCTACCTCAAAACCCTCATTTTATGCTTCTTTTGCATTTATTTCAGTCATTTATGTGCCTTATTGGTGTGATTTGGGTCTTAAATAGGTGCTATGCATGTCCAGAGGAAGTTGTATAGGTGTTTCTCTGAGTTAGGGTCCATAAGTACAAGTCAATAAGCTGGGGCCCAATATCCGGACAGTACCACTATCTGGACCTGCCTATGGCCCTATTACATCGGATATTGGAGGGATTACTTGTAAAATGATTGTTTTTCCTCACAATAAAACAGACTGGATGATGCACAACATGGCATGACCGTTGTGTCACATGCTTAATCATGAATCATTTATGGACACCCTGGTTCAGCCACAAAAAATGCTACAGCAGTTGAGTCACTCACTAGATTAAGGTGAACCACGTTTCGAGACACCGGACATCATATCTTCTAACATTTATGCTCAGCTACATTGTTCACCACATTGTATGAACATTAAGACTCCAACTTTCATCCAATACACATTATTGCATACGGAGCTGCAGATCACCTCAGAACATCTGTATAATCACGCCCCTCATCTTTCAAAACGAAACACGACAAAGTTTTGATACATGCTACCCCACTACCTGTCTCCCCTCCCCTCCATTCCACCTTGCCTCACAGTCTCTCCTGTCAGAGAAGCAATGGGATCCAATGGCATTACTATTTGTTTTTCCCCTTACCTTGCACTATGCATACGTGGTAAACATTTGGATTTGCAGACATTATGATGATGCAACATTGTTTCTGTGGGTACTAGATACTGTAGAGGAGGGAAAGCTCTGCCGGGTCTGCCCATTCACTTACTATTACTACGTTGTAAACAAACACAGAGGTGCCACATTTCATCAAACACACCACCCGCTGTACTCGTTAGAAGTGAAGGTAACTGTACGTAGCATAACTCCCGTGTGGAGACCTTCTGTTAGATGGTGTGCAGCTACCAGTTAACAATGCCGTGACTTCTCTACCGAAATTAGGAAGGTAGTAGCTATGCAGGGAAGCTGGTCTTTGTGGCATCCCTGTAAAACTGATCAAAGCTGGGGACGAATCTATAATACGAGGAATATATGCAGTTAGGCAAGCTTTTAGTGGACTGATTTAATTATTTCCTCCTGACTGAACAACGGGGTAGATCATCACTGTCTGGAAGGAGTGGCGTTACAGTGCTCAAGTGTGTCAGGCAAGGCTTCTTACATGCTCTTCATGTTTATCGAGGGAAAACTGTTATAGTTTCAGAAGCCAAAGCACTGCAGATTTATGGCCACGAAATCTGCAGTTTATTGGATCCTAGGACGCGGTTGATTGATTGATTGATTGCAAATAATTAAAATTTAACGGCGCAACTGCCAGGGTCATATGCCACCGGAAGACAAAGTAAAACACACAGCAAAATAAAAAGTGCATATTCATATTAAAGTTAATATCTGTTAGTAGGAATAAAACACTGAAAATAATAAAAGAACAGTTTATAGAATATCAATTACTTATAAAAGTGGAAGGAGGCCCGCCTCCTGAAGAAGACTAAAAACATCATAAAATCGCTAGAGGCTTCACCAAGCATCGAGGACAAACAGTAGGCACCATCTGCCCCCTGATGCCTATGGAGGAATCTCTGACGTAGGTCCCCCAGACTCGGACACTCGACCAGCAAGTGACGGACAGTAAGTGTAACAAGGCAGTCATCACAGTATGGTTGAGATTCACCATTCATCGGGAACCCATGTGTAAGCCACGATTGCCCAATGCGAAGCCTAGCAAGAGCCACCTCCACTTACTGAGACATAGAGGGAAGAACCCTTAGCACAACCACTCTCTGAGAGATTTCTTTTAGTTTATTGTGAGAAACAACATCCCACTGTCTCTGCCAACACGTACGAATTGCGTACCACAAGTAAGGTGTTATATCAGAAGCAGGAAGCGGGTAGTCGGTTGGGGGCTGTTGAGAAGATGCAGCTTTAGCTAAAGTATCTGCCCTCTCATTGCCCACCAACATGTGCGGGTACCCAACAGAAGTGTACACGGTGGCCACGATGGCCAAGAAGAAAAAGTCACTCTAAAATTGATAATACCAATGGATGGGATGCGTTAAAAGACTCCAGTGCAGACAAAGCACTACGTGAGTCACAAAAAATCACAAAAAAGGATTGGGGGAAAGTAGAAATAATTTTAACAGCATATAAAATTGCAATCAGTTCCGCCATATACACTGAAGTAATGCCAGGAAGGCTACCGCCCCTACTAAAGGAAGGGAGAACAACACCAAATCCTACTCCAGTATCAGTCTTAGACTCTTCAGTATAGACGGGGACAGAACCCTCATGAATGAAGGCATGTTCTAAAAAGAGGGAGAGGGACACCTGAGAGGGAAGTGAGCCCTTTTTTCAACAACGGTCCTACAGAATGTCATGTGAGGGAGCACCCACCCTTGGGATCCGATGTGGACAAATTGCCAGTCTCGGAACAGAGACGGCTAACATAAAAGGCTGGACCCTGTAACCAAATGGCTTTGGGAAATTAGGACAGGTGTCAAAAACAGAAGATTGGGAATCCTGGGAGATAATGTCACAAGAAACTGAGTATGGGATGCGGTGAGGACGATACCAATACCTCATCATTAGCAGCTGGCATCGCAAATCCAAGGGGAGTACACCAGCATCCACCAATAAACTTGGAATCAGGGATGATCTGAATGCCCCGGTTGCCAGATGCAAAACAGCATGATGCACAGAATATAACAACCGGAGATGTTCATCTGTTGCAGAGAAGTAGACCTCACACCCATATGCAAGTTTAGGAAGAATAAGAGACCTATGCAAGAGGAGGAGGGTCTGACGGTCAGCACCCCAAGAGATATGAGCTAAAACCCTCAAAAGACTCAAAGCTTTAAGACAAGCTGCCTTAACAGAACGAATATGAGGAACCCAGGTTAGTTGTCTATCAAACAGAAGACCCAGAAACCGCATCTCCTCCACACAGGATATTCTCCTACCATAGAGATACAAGTCAAGGTCTGAGTGAACCCCTCGAAGACGACAAAAACACATAGCCACTGTCTTTGTTGAAGAAAAATGGAAACTGCGAGTTTCTGCCCAGTTAGAAATTCGATTGAGAGCCATCTGCAACTTCCTCTCTATCAGAGACATTCTAGACGCGGTGAGGAAAATCGAGAGGTCATCGACATATAGTGATCCTCATACATCGTCAGGAAGTACACTGATTACCCTGTTAATGGCTACAGCAAACAGAGTAACACTAAGGATACTCCCCTGTGGTACTCCATCTTCTAGTGCTCGGGCAGTAGAAAGCACTCCTCCCACTCACACCCTTCAAATTCAGGTAGATAAAAACTGTTGAATAAAAATAGGCAAGCGTCCATGAAGACCAAAGTCATGAAGAGAGAATAAAATACCATGACACCAGGCAGTGTTATATGTCTTCTCCAGATCGAAGAAGACCGTGACCTGGTGCTGGTTAGTTGAGAAAGCCTCACAGACAGAAGATTCCAAGGACAGCAGTGCATCAGAGCTAGATCGCATTTTTCGAAAACCATACTGGGCAGGGGATAAGAAGTTGTCTCTCCCTAAAAACCACACAAGCCTAACATTGACCATCTTTTCCAAAACTTTACATATACAAGACATCACAGAAATAGGCCAATAATTCGTCGCCTGTAGGTGGTCCTTACCTGGTTTAGGGATGGTGATAACTACGGCAACACCCCAACAAGCTGGAAACTCCCCAGAACACCAGATCTTATTGAACAGTGAAAGCAAAAACAATAGGGACTCATCAGACAGGTGACATAAAAAGGTATAAGGAATATCATCATAACCAGGAGAAGAATCGTGGCACTGCAACAGAGCTGCCTGGAGTTCAGAAATTGAAAATGGAACATTGTAAGGCTCTCCTCCAGCAGAGGCAAAACCGAGACCACAAGACTCTAGGCACCGACGGTGGCAAGCCGAAGGTGTATCTGCAACCTTCTTTGACACACTGGCAAAATGATCAGCAAGCAACTCTGCAACAGCAAGTGGATCAGCCACAGTTCCACCTGCTCCAGATAAAACAGGAGGGGAGGGAACAGTGAATTTTCCTGAAATTTTTCTTACCCAGTTCCACACCTGGGTGATGGAAGTACTCGAATTGATGGAGGAAACCTAACTCTTCCAGGATGAATGCCTGGCCTCCTTTAAAACCCACCTCATATGAGCTCGTGCCCTCTGAAACGCCACCAAATACTGAGGATCCCCACTGTGATGACGAAGTTGAGAGAAGGCGACACATTTGGCTCTCACTGCGGAACTGCACTCAGAGTTCCACCAAGGAATCGGACGTGTAGGAAACTGACCCTTCGTTTTTGGAATAGATAACAGGGCTGCTGAGTGCAACACGGTATTGAAATATGACACAGCCTCAGTACGACAGCCAAACTCGTTGACAGAAAGGGAAATGGAACTTAATTCTTTGAAACTTGGCCAGTCAGCCTTATCCAGAAGCCAGGGAGGAAGACGTGGCTGAGATCCACCAGCACTAGCAGTTAAAAGTAATGGAAAATGGTCGCTGCCACACAGGTCTGGCAACACATCCCAGTTAAAATCTAAAACAGCATCAGCTGAGCATAAAGACAAATCAATGGCAGTAAAAGTTCCAGTCTGACTATGGAAATAAGTAATTTTATTGGCACTGAAAATGTCTAACTCCTCATCTTCCACTAAAGAGGCCAACATTACACCCCGAGGGTTGGCCTCGCTGTTTCCCCATAGCAGATGGTGTGCATTCATATCACCTAGTAACAAAGGGAGAAGGAAGGTCATGAATAAGGCGTTCCGGGTCCGCCCTTTCAGCAGTAGCACTAGGAGGAAAATAAAGACTGCAGACTGTATACTGCTGACGTAAAAATATCTGGACAGCAACATCCTGAGGGGAGTGAAGATGTCCAGATGATGGTATGGAATATCCTTATGAAGGAAGATAGCAGCACCTCCATGATGACCTTGGCCCAGCACAGGATCAGAATAAAAGGCATGGTAGCCAGAAGGATTGGAAGGAACAGTAGCAACTACCATGGTCTCCTGGATACACATGCACGGAGGAGTAAATTGAGAAACCAGATGACACAATTCCTCATAGTTGGCACGTAAACCCTGACAGTTCCACTGGATGATGGAACCCATAATGGAAAAATGATGATTAAGTGTGGGACTGTACACCTGACAAGTGAGCGGGTTTCAACTGATGTGTATGAAGGCCCTTGACAGGAGCCTGCCCAGCACCAGAAACTCGCACCCTCTGTCGAACATCCGTGGGTAAACGAGAGGCTGAGGAAGTAAGTTTTACAACACTCCTTCTTGGAGTGGGCATAACAGTTTGTTTGGAAGGTGGCTTGGAGGCTGTTTCTGAAGGTGTAGGATGGCCAGTGCTCCTACCAGAAGCCCCAGAAGTGAAAGTAGAGTCCACAGGACTCGAATCATTTGAGGAGGCCATCCTATCCTGCAGATCTGAAGCACCTACGAGCTGTCTAACAACATACCCAGGTGGGGACTGGACCAGAGCTGAACCATCAGCTTCAGATGTCACCTGGTTATATCCCTCAGCCTGCTGGACAGAGGGAACAGGAGAGTTGTCGACAGAAGGGTCAACAACAGAGACCTTAGGCGGCCGGTCTTCATGTTCAGAGTCCTGAACAACGGTGACGTTTGCCAGGTACAGATGGAGCCTCGGGCATACTGGCTACGAAGGAGAAGGAGTCTGGTCAACGTGGTTGTCTGCCACCACCACAGAAGTGTGCAAGTCATCAGCCACCAAAGTGGGGGTGCGCGAGGTTTATTTTCACAAACAGTATAAATTATAGGGACAGCATCCCACAAAGCACTAGATGATGCAGTGGGCACTGGATTGGGTCGAGGCTGTCTCTGAGACATAGAGCGGTGTACTGGTATCCCAGAAAGAACAGAAGCATAAGTAACACCGGGCTGGAAGAAGCGAGTCTGGGCTCTCTTCTTGGCCTCGGGAAATGAAACCTTCTCAAGTATTTGAATTGATAAAATCTCCTATTTCAGGCAGTAGCGAAGACAGTTTTTAGAAGATACAGCATGAAGGCCCCCACTGTGATAGCATTTAAGGGGTCCTGGACAGTCATTGGCATGACTTGGTCTGCCACAGGAGATACAGACACCAGGAAGGCCAGCCTGTAAGCGGTGGCAAAATCGGCTAACGTGTCCATACCCCTGGCAGTGAAAACAGCGCTTTGAGGTTGGCACATATGTCTTCACAGGAAGCAATAACCATGCCAGTTTCACGGACCTAGGCAATGTCAATTTATCAAATGTCAAGAACAATGTTGGAGTCTGGGTCAAGATCCCATCTTTTTATTTTTTTTAAGGCGCTCAACCCTCACCACACCAAATGACCGCACCTCTTCCAACAATCGCTCCTCTGAGTATCGGAGGATGTCACGAGTGAAAATGACTCCCTTACATTGGTTGAAGGTTCCATGAGGAACACAGGTAACAGCAACACCAGCAACAGAGGTCAGATTCATTAGCTGGGAGCTCTCCTCTGGAGTGGACACCTCAATGAGAATGTTTCCATCCCCCTGGGTAGAGATCCTGGGTTCTCTTCCACAAGCTGACACTATGGCATGGTGCAGCTCAAAGATATCAACATCTAGGACTGACCCTCCTATGGAGGATTTCAGCACCAGATACTTTGCGTAAGAAGCCGGCACCAGTTCTACGCTCAACCCCAAAGCCATGCCTACCTGACGTGACTGCCTCCCAGTCCCAGTTGAATGCTGGGGCAAAGGAGGACATTCACCAGGGGCCTGGTAAGGCTCCAAGGTGGCAATAAGGGAGTCGCCAGGGACAGAGCCAGAGTCGTCAACGAAATTTGTTTTATGAGTGGCCATGTGCTTCAGCAACACCTTCATTCCCCCACCCCTCCACCCACCATGGAGCCCAACAAAGGGAGGTCTTATGTCAGGGACAACGCCACTGGCGACCCCAGAGGCAGCAGGAGAGTATATGCGGGTAACCACTGGGGGACCTTGGCAAGGGTGACTCCAGGACGATAGGAGCCACCAGGTCCCCCAGTGCCCACTTGACCCTAGCCAAAGCATGACCAACTGATTGACCTGGTCGGGCCCAACCAGGCCACCTATCTAGCCAGAATAAAGGACCAAAGAGGTGTATCGCTAGCTGCAGGGCGCATCGTGCAGCATCATTCAACCCCCAGGACTCCCGTCTGCCAGCATTACGGGACGCCATGCACAGCAAACATGTGGGGAGGCAACAATCCCACCCTAGATGGTAAATGGGCAAGGACTAACATCACCAGCAGGCCTCCTCCACCAGTGATGCAGGGGGTGCTTGGTTCACAGGGCTGACAAATACTGAGCCCTACAAAGGTAGGCATGCCTCCTAAGTAGGTGGCACTGCCAGCCACATTTCAAGCCCCACCACCACGTCAAGGTGACCCCCCTCAGCAGGGCCTAGGACTCAGAGTTCTTTTAGAACGCTGATGCGAGTTTTTGGCGGGACTGTTCCCATTATATGTCAATGAAGAGAATGATGAGATGACTTTTGATTCAGTAAATCAGGATGCACTGTAGTATTTCCTGCAGCTATGGGGGTTCCCCACAAGAATCAACTGGCTTACATCTTGTCTATATTCAAACAATGAGTGTTTTAATCTGCCTTGGAGGAGGGGAGCAAACATTTAATTTGGAAAAAGGCAAGCATTTGTCCTTTCCCCTACTTTTCAACATGCGTAAGGGCTACATACTGGATCTGGTTGTGAGTTGGAGTCACTGTGGAGGATCACCTTTGGCTCTCCTCTCCTTTCACTGATCCATCTGGTGTACAAGAGTACGTCTTTTCTATCTTTAATGACCTAGAGCAGCTTGTACAGCACCCTACCCGTATTCCTGACCACATTGGAGAAAGCTCCAACATACCTGACCTCTTCCTTACAAATAATCCTTCTGCTTACTCTGTTAATCTTTTCTTTCTGTTGGGCTCCTCCGATCACAACCTTATTACCTTAACCTGTTCTATCGCTCTGGTATGGCCTGTGGACCCTCCAAAGAAACGTCAACTGTGGCACTTCGGAGCTGCAGATTGGGAGGCCCTCAGGCAGTACTTCTTTGATTTTCCCTGAAATGATTATTGCTTCCAAGGCCGGGAGCCATCTGAGTGTGCCTTGCGCATTATGGAGGTTATTCTTTCGGGCATAGAAGCATACATTCCTTTCTCATATCCCTTGACTAATGCAAGAAAGTCTTGGTTTAATCACGCTTGTTCTAATGCTGTCCACAACAAGGAGAGGGCCTATAAAATGTACCAGAGATAACCCACCCCTGAATCACATCATTTTTATGTTTCAGCCTGGAATCGTGCTAAGTCTGTTCTTTGCTCAGCTAAAAATAATTTCATCCGTACTAAATGCTCTCAGCTCTCCAACTTGAATTCTTCCCGCTCCTTGTGGCACCTTGCCAAAAACCTTTCTAACAACTTTACCTCATCATCCTTCCCTCCTCTTTCCTACTCTGATGGTTCTGTAGCTATTTCTTCTACTGATAAAGCAGATCTCTTTGCTTAGACTTTCTCCTCCAATTCCACCTTAGACAATTCTGGTGCTGTTCCTCCATCACTTCCCCCTTCTGACTTCCTTATGGCTGACATTAAAATTTCTTTAGCTGATGTATTTTTTGCCATCACTAGCCTTGGTACTAACAAGGCATATGGGCCTGATGGAGTCCCTCTTGTCCTCAAGAACTGTGCTTGTGTGCTTACACCCTGCCTAGGTAAACTCTTTCGCCTCTGACTTTCAACTTGTACCTTTCCCTCTTGATGGAAGTTTGATTCATTCAGCCAGTCCCAGAGAAGGGTGACCATTCCCAACCCTCTAACTATCGTCCAATTGTTTTAACCCTTAGCCTCCGGGGGGTTCCCGGCCACGGCACACGCCTCCCTATGGGCGAATTCCAAGATTTTGGGAAAAATACCCTTACTTCAAACCCTTATATCTGACAAACTATAATAGCTAGAGATTCAAATTAAAGTTCATAAGACTCACCAACTCTTCCTCTTTCCAATGAAGGTATCCCTAGGACTCTAGGTGGTCCCGTCGATGAGTAGGGATGAGTTGAAGACAAGTGGTTTTTCATGTTTTGGAGCGCTGCTCTGAGCACGAGCCACTGGCTGCAGCCTCGGCCCAGCCGGCTAGCGTTGGCAGCACTGCCTGGAGTGGTGATTGTAACACTGCCCGTGCATCCTTGGAAGGAATGTGGAAGATTCCACTCGTTTTTTTCCATTCCTCCTTACCGCCGTGAAAATGAGTCATCACCTGGTTCATGTGACTCACCCAAGGATTTACCACACTCTCCATAATGCCTCTATGCCCCGTAGGTGTGTGGAAAAGGAAATATCTCGTCGTTGTTCTGTACTCACTTCTTCTGTAAGGAATATTTCTCCTTTACCTCGTTTTTCTGTTCTCAATTCTTCCGTAAATAATCGTATTTCTCCTTTACTACGGCACTTAGAACTGCACTATACATCACCATTACGCATAATTACACTTTGGCAAGTAAATGTTGTTTTCTCTTTCACTCATTATCATAGAGTATGAGGTAATTATTTTTGTACTGTAAATCATACTGCTTTGTACTAATCAGGGTTATAGTGTAACTAAAATAAATGTTTCACACAACTAACATTATTTGTATGTCACATCACAGATATACTGATGTTCATATTTGGCACAATCTCCCTGAGTATTGAGTGAAATAATTTAGGTATAGCCAAGCAAGTATTGTTCTTTGTGGCCCGCTCACAAGTGGTTTTCTTTCAGGTAACACGTAGGCAAACTCAAAGTATTTCCAATAATTTTCAAACCAATATCCAGTACACAGTATCAATTTCTGTATTGCACTCACTATAAATCACTTATTTGCACTTGCTGAACTTATTATAAATGACTTACATCTTAGCACTTACCATACTTCACTCATACTATCACACTTTTCACCCATTTATGAAAATACACAAACTTGTGCATTGCTGTACATTATTTACACTTCCCCACACACCTGTTCAGTACTCACGCTCGGAGTGATACTCTGAGAAGCATTTGGGGCATGGGGGGACCTTCCATTCTGCACATTGGTACGAGGTCTCTTCGTGCTGGGGGACGGCGTTTGGTTGTGCGGCAAACGTGGCACCGCCTGTATGCCAGACGACCTGCTGCTGTTGTCCCGATCTCCACAATCTTGTGCCGACGGAAATACTCAGCACAGCCGAGCCTGTCCACTGGCACTGCTGTCCCCCGCCTAGCACCTGTCATCTGAGTAGTTGAATATTGTTCAAGGAGTTCGTGTGCAAGCTCTCTCTCAAACTCTCGTAAAGAGAGAGGTTTCCTGACAAGCTCCTTGAACAGTATGAAACTGTTCAGGACTTCAACGCCGGGGCTGTGTAATAATTATCGGTATACAGAATGTGGTGCCTGTTGAAATACCTTTCCATTAGCACTTTCACTACTGATGCAGAGAATTCATAAGGATCATTGCTAGGTATATCAACATCTGTCGCTGAGTAAACTATTACATCCAGCACATATCCAGTTTTACAGTCACAAAGCACAAAGAATTTGAGGCCAAATCTGTGACGCTTTGATGGCACATACTGAATAAATACGAGCCTGCCCCCAAATAACACCAGCAACTCGTCAATGACCACTTTCTGGAATGGATGGAAAACCCTGGAGAATGACTCTTTTAGCATTGTCAGGATTGGTCTTATTTTCCATAACCTGTGGTTCAGTGCAGGCCCGTAATTTCGATTGAAATGTAGGAATCTCAGGATTGCCAGGTACCTATCATGGGCCATGTACTTCCTGAAGACAGGTGTGCCAACGAGTTCATCCACCGACCAATAGTCGTGGAGCACATTTTTTTTTACGTGCGCCATCAGCATGGTCAGGGCGAGCCACACAAACATCTCCTCCACCTCAACAGGTATCCATTCACGCATGTGCATGCTCTCGCTAGCAGGCATGTCCAGCCAACGCACGCACATGGCCTGGTGGAAATTAATTTCATCGACCAGGTACTGTATAATTGCAGTCGTGAAAATTGCCTTGAATCGACTACTAATAGTCCAAGGCCTGGGGGGAAGTGCATCCTCTTGCACACCTGCACCCTCCTCATCAAATGCCGGCACAGACGGCTCAAAGCCGGCACCATCCTCCCACACAAATGTATCTGCTCTACTCACATGTGGTAGAGCAGGCTGTCTGGCAGTTGCACTGCGTTTTCCAATCACTCGTGCACGACCACGTGCATGGCCACGGGGAGGGGGAAGGGGAGGAGAGGGAGAGGGAGAAGGAGAGGTGGGGGAGGTGGGGGAGTAAGCGGGTGATGACTCGCCTGAGGCAGAACTTTCCTTAGAAGACGCTCGGCACTGTACATCACTACATGGCTCCCGTCTAGGCAATACTACTCCTAAAGGGCCTGGTTGAGGCGATTCTGCCCTTGAAGTGATAGGCTGAGGTGTGGGGGAGCGGCGGAGGATGATAGATCGGCGAGTATGCGGGAAGAGTGTGGGGGAAATGGCTCTGCTGCATTTTTTCCGCAGATGTCCGCCAGGTCCACTGCCCCTTTCCCGATCTCCTGGTCATGTACCGCCTCCTCATCACCAAAATCATCGCTCTTGTAGGCTGTCCCTTCCTCCTGTAGAAGTCGGAGAGCCCTCTCTGGCGTCGGAGAGCGAGTAGGGGATGGAGGGCGAGAGAGCTTGCTCTCCACGTGGTAGCTCTCTTTACCTTCAGACGACGTACTTTCACTAAATGTCCTAGATGACACAATTTCGTCTAGGGCATGTCCTATGGCACTATCACTAAGCTCTTTCCCTGGCACAAAGGGCATGACTTTAGCGGGGGTTGATGAGGCGATCGGCCCTTCATGCGGTGGAATGGAATTGGACGACGTCGAGGAAGATGACATGGCTCCTCTCGCTACCACTGCCGAGTACAGACTGAACCGCACAACCGCAGGGTACCTGTGGGTCCTACCTACCCCGTAGGTATCATAGAAAACGGTCCTGCACTCAAACAGTGGCGGGAAGGTGAGTGCGGTATAGCAAGTCAACTGGCGGCCCTACACGCCTTGAATCCTGTTGTGCATACACATCAATCGGCAGATTAGGGTTAACATCCTGTGTCTAAAAAATTTTCGAGTCTGTTCTTAATGGAAACATTTTAAAGCATCTTTACTATCACAACCTTCTTTCTGATCGGCAGTATGGGTTCCGTCAGGGACGCTCCACTGGCGATCTTCTCACCTACCTTTCAGACTCCTGGTCATCTTCCTTTCGGGACTTTGGTGAAAGCTTTGCCATTGCACTTGACAACTCAAACGCTTTCGATCGAGTCTGCCATAAATCTTTAATTTCCAAACTGCCTTCTTACGGTTTCTATCCTTCTATCTGTACCTTCTTCTACAACTTCCTTTCTGGTCATTCTATACCTGCTTTTGTAGATGGCCATCGTTCTTCTCCTAGATCTCTCAACAGCAGTGTTCCTTAAGGCTCTATCCTATCACCAACTCACTTCCTTTTATTCATCAATGATCTTCTAAGCTGTACATCTAACCCCGATGTCCATCCCAGCAGTTACTTCAACAAACAAGGGCTGAGGCTATGGCACTCCTAATGTCTGACTTGGTTTGTATCTCTGACTGGGGTAAAAATAATCTTGTTGTTTTTAATGCATCAAAGACTCAGCTTTACACCTATCAACTTGACAAAATCTTCCACAGGAGTACCCACTAATGTTTAATAATATCCAGTTCAACCCAGCATCATCTTTGAACATCCTTGGGGTTTCATTCACTAGGGATTTCTCTTGGAAAGATCATATTACATCTTTGGTAAAATCTGCTTCCATGAGATTAGGTGTGCTAACCCGACTCCGTACCTTTTTTACCCCTGCACAGTTGTTGACTTTAAACACGGGATTCATTCGCCCCTGTGTGGAGTATAATTGTCATGTGTGGGGAGGCTCCCCACATTCAGCTCTTCTCAATAGAGTGGAGTCAAAGGCTTTCATTAACTCTCCTCCTCTTACTGTCTCCCTTCAACCTCTGTTTCTTCGCCACACTGTTGCCTCTTTATCTCTTTTCTATCGCTACTTCCGTGGTCACTGCTCCTCTGAACTGTCTGCTTGCATTCCTCTACCTCTACAACAGGTGCGTAGCATCCATCTAGCAACAAACTCTCATCCCTTCTCTGTCCAACTCTCTAATGCAAGAATTAACCGTTACTCCCAGTCCTTCATTTGAGCAACAGGTCAGCTCTGGAACTGTCTCCCTCTGTCTGTATTTTCTACTTCCTATGATCTCCAGTCTTTCAAATGCAGTGTGTCCAGGCATCTGAAAATGAACGGATCTTGAATTTGGCTCTCTTTTGTGTTGTTTTTGTTTTTTTCTTGGAAGGAACTGTTTTGTGGGCTCCTAGTCTTTGGTTCATGATTCATCGCATAAAAAAAAAAAAAATGGTAGTTTTATAGTTACTGACCTTGACTTTTGCTGATGATATAGTTATCCTAGCAGAGTTGCTGAAGACACCTTATTGTTCTTAGGCACTTCACAGTAAGGCAGTGCCATCGGACGTCAAGGTCTCCTGGACCAGGAACTCGATCCAGACATTCAGTGGCTTGTTAATCGAGATGGTAGTTTTTCAGGTATGCTGTCAGGGCAAAGAAGCACTGGTGAGATTCACTTACCTTGGTAGAATGATTCAAAACACTGGTAGGTCAGATGACAAATTCAACCTTTACACTGGCCTGGCTTATGGTGTTATGAACTCATTCATTTCGAGTATGCGGCGTCACCATTGCAGAGAAAGAAAAAGATTCATGCCATCAATGAGACTGTGTTTCTCTGTCTTACTTAATGGTTAAGACACATTGATACTAAAGAGTACTTTGAATCAGTGTATTAATTCATTTGGTACTAAAGTGCCTTCGTAGAATCACTGGGTATTCCTGAGTGCATAACGAGCAATTATTCCGTGAGAGTGAGGCTAAGCCTGCTACCTACACATGACCTAAATCCCACCTCCATCTGTGTGGGCAGGTGACATGTCTTCTTGTGATTGATTCTGCTTATAGGGTTAGATCTGAAAGAGTCAACACAGTGTGGGGTGGACCAAGGAGACAACCAGAACTCATATGCCTGGGGTAAGTGAACTGTTCCTCTCATGGTCACATGGAAAGAAGCTGGTGCCCAGAGGCTTGTGTGGGGAAACCTGCATGTTTGGAATCAGAGGGTAAGTGATGCTAGCGCCACAGTGACTGCTGCGAATCACTGAGTCCTGTTAGTGAAGGGGGTTAATAATGATTGCATTTAATCCACCTAGTTCAACAAGGCTTTCCTAAGGTGAGTAATGTCTGGAGATTGTAAGAATATATAAACGGTGTGTCATAAAAGTGGAGAAGATAAAGTTTTTTGTATAATGTATGTTTAGAGACAGAACAAAGAAAATTTTTCCTGCAATTCGTCCTTAACCCGCCGCATGCCTGTGCCATTTTAAAACAGTCTGACATAATTCCGTGGCCAGTGCCAGTGCTGTTTTAAAACAGTTTAAAATACAACTGTGACCGCATTTTTCAAGATTTGCGGGTAAAAATTGGCAGGCATGTAAGGTAACTGTTCCTCTACCATCCCCCAGGCTGTCAAGGCCATACACTCACTCGCTCCCCCCCTCATGCTCGCTCTGTCTCACTCTGCCTGTGTGCCTCACCCAGTGCTGTACATAGTGAAGGCATTTTGTAAATATTTTCATGTAAGTGTAAGTTGTAAATATTTTCTTGTAAGTGTAAGGACTATATAATGAAGTCAAGTTGTAAATACCTTCTTCTAAGTGCCAGGACTGTATGTAATGAAGTCAGGTTGTACCTATCTTCAAGTAAATGTAAGATAATGCATTCACAGTGAGAAAGACACGCAAACTGTGATAGATGCTGAAGTAATGAGTAATCAGGAAAGTGTACTGAACATTGCTATACCTTCCAGCATATACATGAGTATACCTTACATAAAAAACGGCTTTCTCTCACGTACTTGGTGAGGGTGAGAGAGCAGCTATACCTGTACACGAGTATGCAGGACTCAATAAAACTCATTTCAGAGCATCGGTGAGCATTTTAATGGCGAAATTCGTTGTTTCCACATCAAAATCTATCATTCTAGCCCCCCCCAAAAAAAGGTCGAAAAATGGCTGGCACATGGCAGGTTAAGCATAAACGGGAGCTCAGTAAGAACTTGGGACACAGAATTTCTTCTCGTTTTCTCCGTGTGTCACTGAAGTGTGAAAATCTGAAACTGTGTCTCTTACTTTCTGACAATAGCTGCTAATTTAGCAATTTTATTGCAACATCTGAGCTAGTCAGTGCTATTTTGGGAAGTTTTGCCAAGTTTTTGCAATATTCTACCAAATTTTGCTTATTCTTAGCAATGATCTATATCTATTTATCTTACACACACACACACACACACACACACACACACACACACACACACACATATATACACACACACACACACACACACACACACACACACACACACACACACACACATACACACACACACACACACACACACACATATATATATATATATATATATATATATATATATATATATATATATATATATATATATCCCTAACAGTTTCCTGAGCCAAGCTTAGTACACTTTGTGAATCACCTTTGGCAACTTTCGAAGTGCACAGACGGCAACAGAATCTCTACCACCTCTTGCATTTTTCTGTATGAACTTTGGCAAATAGCCTTATGAATACATAGCAGCATATAGTGAGTGGATGAGAAACGGGGGCGTCAAAGAAGTTAAGAGATAGAAGAGAGAGTTATACAGTATGTAGAGAGGAAGAGAAAGGTGAAAAGATTAGTGAGAGAGGGTAAGAAGAGAGTTGATGAGGAATTTGGAAGGAATTTGAGTGTAAAGTGGAGGGAATGTAAGAAAATGTTCTAGAAAGAGATAGAGTTAGATAGGGTGGCAAAGAAGTTAGCTGGGGAGTGAAAGATAAAAATACTAGATTATTGTTCGAGAAGGGAGAAAAAGTGAGCAGATGGAGGGAACACTAAGGAATATTAGAACATAGAGAATGAAGGTAATGCAAGTGGCTGGGGAATGGCCGGGAGAAGGAGGGATTTGAGAAGACAGGAAGAAATCAGTAGGATGGAAGTTGTGGAAGCAATGAAGAAAGTTAAAATGGGGATAGCCCCAGCAATTGATGGAGTGTGTGGTGAAATGCTGAAGCATGGGGGAAAGATAGAATGGATATGGAAGATGTGCAGATTGGCCTGGGAGGAAGGTAGAGTCCTGGAGGATTGGAAGTCAGGTATAATCATTCCCCTGTACAAAGGAGAAGGGGAAAAAGAAGTGTGTGGTAGGCTAATCATAGGGGCATTTGCCTTCTTAGTGTAATAGGAAAAGTATATGGCAGAACACTTATTGACAGAATCAGGGAAATAACAGAGGAATTAGTTGTAGAAGAACAGAGAGGTTTTAGGAAGGGAAGGGGTTGTGTAGATCAGATATTTATTCTTAAATCTTTAGTGGAAAAGTTTTAAGACAAAGGAAGGAAGTTTTATGCAGCCTTAATGGATTTGGAGAAAGCATATGACAGGGTGGATAGACAAGGATTGTGGAAAGTAGCCAACGGCCATGCCACGTTGAGTACACCGCTTCCCATCCGATCAGCGAAGTTAAGCAACGTTGGGTCTGGTTAGTACTTGGATGGGTGACCGCCTGGGAACACCAGACGCTGTTGGCATAACGTTCTCCCTACGTGTCAAGTGGGGTTGGTGGAGGATTAGTGCCCCTCCCTGTAAAACAATTAACTCTAAGCCCTTGGCCACCCCGTTTGGGATACATGGCATCTGGCAATGAATGAATGAATAAGAATATATTGAGTAGATGGGAAGTTGTTGAAGGGCGTGGAGAGTATGTATGAGAGTGCTAAGGCTGCAGTGCGTGTGGATAGTGAACTGAGTGAACTTTTCGATTTGAAGGTTGGATTGAAACAAGGATGTGTCGTGTCTCCATGGTTGTTCAATCTGTATATGGATGGGGTTATAAAAGAGATACAAGATAGGTCAGTGGAAGTTGGAGCGGCCCTAGTGGGAGAGGGCAGTATTTGGAAACTACCAATACTGTTGTTTGCAGATGATACTATGTTGTTGAGTGAAGACGATGGGGAGCTACAAGGCTTGGTTGAAGAGTCTGGGAGAGTGTGTAAGAAACGGAATCTTAAGGTGAATGTAGGGAAGAGTAAAGTGATGGTCTTCGAAGGAAGTGAAGTCAGTGAATGTACAGTAAGATTGGATGAGGAGGAAATGGAAAATGTGAGTGCATTTCAGTACTTGGGTAGTGTGATGAGTAAGGATGGAAGTTTAGAGGGTGAAGTGCTTTAAAGGAAACAGAAGGGAAGAAAGGTTGCTGGTTTCTTGAATGCAGTGATAAGAAACAGGGAAGTGAGCATGGAAGTGAAAAAGCTATTACATGACAGTATTGTGATACCAACTCTAACGTATGGAAGTGAAGCTTAGACCTTCAGAGGGACAGATGTCAAGAGCGAGAGCAGTGGAAATGAGTTATTTGAGAGGAGCATGTGGAGTAACATGGAGAGACAGATTGACAAAAAAGGAAGTGAAGGAGCGTTGTTGTGTGGATGTGGATGTAATTGGAAGCGTTAGGAGAAACACATTAAGGTGGTTTGGCCATGTGGAGAGGATGGAGGGTGAGAAACTGACGAGGAGAGTGTATTTGAGTGAGATGAAGGGGGAGAGAGAGAGGGGGGGAGGCCAAGGATGAGATGGAGGGATGGAGTGGAGGGGTATATGAGAGAGGGCGATGTGAGCTGTGAGCAGGGCAATGAAATGACAGGGGACAGGTCGACATGGATGCAATTTGTTGTGGCCACCCCTTACGGGATTAAGGCGTCTGGCAATATATATATATATATATATATATATATATATATATATATATATATATATATATATATATATATATATATATATATATATATTACTGTAATTATTTTTGTACTTACTGTAATTATTTGTACTTATTGTACAGGGGTCCTTATGGTTGTGAATATATTATATAATGAAATAATCGTGGTACATTTGAAACAAGGTTATATGCTGGCACAGTGCGCGACAAATTAGTTTCAGTGGGCCCCCAGATACCGGTGGGACCTAGGCCAATGGCCTACTGGTAAATCCGGCCCTAATCATTACCCTTCAGACTCTCAGAGCTATGTACTATGACACAACGATGATGTGTTGTGGAATGACGGGACAGGAAAGAGTGTACCGCAGACCCATCAATGTCGGTTATGTGAGACAGATATTAGAGTTTGTGCTAGAGGTAATAAAAGAGATCGTTTGGCCTCTCTGCATAGAGACAGTGTGTTTTATTATCCGGCAACGAATTCATTAAATAAAAATAGAATGGTGTACAGTCAGCAATGCATATGCAGACGGACAATGAATATGTACACCCATGCCAGACATATGATAGTAATTCAGCCGATACAAGCCAAGTTAGTAAACTTCAATGTAATAATGTTATGTATTGCCTTCTACCTATAATAAACGTTGAGTAGAAGGAAAATAATAAATGTTCAGTCTCATTGCTTTAATATTTTGTATACCCACCCCTGCTTCCAAAACAGCCTCTAGACCAGTGGTTTCCAACCACTGGTCTAGAGGCCCCCTTAGGGGGCACGAAGGGCTGCCTGGGGGGGCGTGAAGGTTTGATAAAGAGGGTAATTATATTTGAAAACTATGAATTATGATGGAATTCAGTAATTTCTAAATATGAAGAAAATATTTCTGATATGAATAAGAAAACTTTTTATCTGAATATACAAACAATTTCAAAAAATCTATGATATTTATTGACATGTGCCAACTATGCCAGTAAAATACAGTATTTGAGGAAGGGGGACGCAGGGAATGTGTCATTCAGTGAGGGTGCGGCGGTCGAGAATTAGAAAAGGTTGGAAACCACTGCTCTAGACATCAATCCATACATGCCACTAACTCAGCCGTCAACGCTCGCCCCTCATCACTGCGCAGCCGTTCCCATGCCTGCAATGCACTGCGGACAACAATGTCACGACTGTGAGCGCAGTCATTGGGCATGTGCTTGCTCATATCCGCCCAAATGTGCTCAATTGGATTTAAATCGGGAGATTTGGGCGGATGTGGCAGCACTTCAATCTCGGGGTGTTGCCTGAGCCAATCCTTCACCACATTAGACGTGTGCATTAGACTATTGTCCTGGACAAAATTAAAAGGCTCTGGTTCGGGGAAGGCCATTGCTCTGACTGTGGGTTGCTAAATGTCTTCGAGGAGGTCAACATAGCTGGCACCCGTGAATCAAACTAGGCCCACACTGGTCAGCTCCCCTACCTCACTTGAGCACATCCACCCAAACAGTCCAGCAGTAACACACCCTCTCCTCCTGCTCCCCAGAACATTTCTGGCCTCATATCTGTTCGATAGGAATAAAAATAACATAGATATTTCACACTGTATTAGTTATATACCACTGGGTATTAACACAACATTGTTATGCATACAGTAGGTGCTCAGTGTGACATGAGCCCAAACTGGGACAAAGGGGCGGGGTCACAAGTGGCTTACCTGGTGTTTGGCATGCACCAGACATATTTTGTCTTCCAAATACCTTTGGAAGAAAACGTTTTCTCATCACAGAACACGACCCTCTCTCAGAATGAAGAGCTCTGGTTGGCATACTGAAGAGCTTACTCCATCCTGGTCTCCATGTTATCCTCTGTGAGCTTGGGCTTGTGGTCTGGAGTGCGCGCATGCAGACCCATTAGTTGGTGCCTGTTGCAGATGGTAGATGCACTGCAGATCAATCTGGGATCTGCTTGTATGTCGCCGGCAGAGGAGAATGAATCTGCTTCGATGGCACATACTATTGCCTGGTTCAGCAATACAGAATCCCCAGTATTAGCATGTTATATGACATAAGGTATGCATAAATTCTGTATATTATCATACAAACATAAGGCTTATCACACGATGCATTACACACTTGGTCTTCCTCCTCGGTCGTGCAGCGAGAACGACCATTCCGAGGCAGGTTGTTTGTGGTGCCAGTGTCCTCGTGTCACTTTATCTACATCGCCACTGTCAGCTTGGAAATTCTGAGTCGTCGTGCAATTTCTCCATTGCTCAATCCCAGAGCATGCAGAGCGATTATAGCTCCTCGTGCACTCTGTGACGTCTCCATAATGCATAACATGGATATACCACACCCCATCCATATTAACTCTGAAGCATCCATCTGAAGCATTTAACCACCCATCTAAAGCAAACAAATGAACTCGTGCACCCCTGCTAGACTATCATATATATATATATATATATATATATATATATATATATATATATATATATATATATAAAGACTAGGCCTATAGATTTAATACCCTTCTTAATAATTAATTGTATTCTATAGATAATAAGTGTTGGATAGTAGGAAAATAACAAATGTGCCAAGTTTCATTATTATTCCCCTGAGGGGCGCTCAGGGCAACGCAAACACGTCCTATATATTTCCCCGCCATATGGCTCATTCTTCACATACACCACAAAGCCAGCCGGCAGTCACGATGTGTGTGATGGACAATCCCAACGCCCTGTTCTCCCCACTTATTATTTTTTCATCAGCCCACACCCCAGTGACCGGGCTAATGTATGGCCTGGCCTGCACTATAGGTGCAGGAAATCTGTAAACGAACGAATGAACGAACGGCTCATTCTTGCTCATTATTCTAACTCTTGTAATGGCATTGTGATATAGCAACACTAGATAGGGGAGGGGCAAACAGCAAGGACCCGCCCACATAGCCAAGCTAACGTTCATTTCACATCGAAATATATATATATATATATATATATATATATATATATATATATATATATATATATATATATATATATATATTGTTAGGTGGCCTGAAGTGACTACAGCATTCTAATTGTAGGTGTACTAATTAATTATGAAGGGTGAGGATGATTTTTTCCTATTTTTATTTGATTGCTTTACCAGTTAATCTGAAGTTTATTTATTTATTTATTTATTTTTTTTTTGGGGGGGGGTTAACTGCTTCCGTACACTGGTTGTTTGGTTTCAGATAATTTGTTTCAGTAAGTCATGGTTACCATTAACCAGTTGAATATCGGTCTTAACGTAAATGGCTTTTGTCATTGTACTTCCTATTCCTAGCACTTTGCATTTACTGATATTGAAACCATTCTGTCAAGTCTGAAACCAATTAAATAATCGAAATAGGGCACTCTGAATTGCCTACCTCTGTTAAGATGTGTGTGCTGTATTATCAGTTTTAGTTTCATCAGCAAACTTGGATATTTTTCAAATTAATCCCTGGTCACTATCGCATATAAATATTAAAACATAAACGGAACGCAATCACAACTCTTTCTGTACATCCTGTAAGCCAATTCTCGATCCAATCGAGCACACTGCCTCGCTTAATGCATAATTCTCGGCTGGATAGAATCAAGCAGTCCTTGATTCTGTCCACCTGTTGGCTTTGCAGTGGTGATTTAAGTTTTCTTTCCCTAAGTGTACCGCTGTCGTTTGTACAGTCTGTAACGTCCCCGACATGCGTTTGGCTTTGGATAATCAGCTTGTATCTTTTCAGAATTGTTAATTATCTGGGCTTGCATTTTGAGTAGAAAATGAACTTTAAATATCATATTAATAATTTACTTGCTTAATGTGATAAACTGTAAAATATCCTTAAGTACCTGGTAGGTACTAACTGGGGAACAGACAGGAAATCTTTATTAATGGTGTATAAAGTCCCTTATAAAACATAAGTCTGAATATGGCTTACAGGTGTATGGATTGGCAGCCGATGTCACATTGAGAAGGTTGAGTGTGTTGTCAAATAAATGATTGTTATGTGTGTTGGAGCCCTGGGGTGAGTTTGTGAAGCTCACATGGAAGTGGAGGCGATAGTACCTCCCCTCCGTATTCACTGAGACCATCTGGTTTTATCATACAGTATTAGAACCGAACGAAATAGTGATATCGGCGATATGGTGTGTGGCCCCCCCTCCCACACATCTGCTTCAACACCGTCATCTTATGCGGGGAGTTCATTAGCCACTTGGCGTTCGTCTCCACTTCCTGTCCCAGGAGGTTGGTGTGGACCTCAGTGACTGTGACAAGTTGATGTTTTAAAATATAACGCCTTGGAAGGCAACGAGTTTTGTTGTTGATGCTTAATGGCTCCTAGCACCGAAGACATGGCCCCAGAGGCGGAGGTCCGCCAATTGTTCCAAAATATTATCAGGCATCATTTGGGGTTGTACCAGTTGTACACAGATGGCTGAACATGTGGGTAATAATGTGTGTGGTCGACTGAACGTGCTGTCAGGTATCAGTAGCAGACTTGTATATCTATGTTTACATCTGATCTTTTTGCCATTGACAAAGCCATAGACTATACTCTAACTTCACAATATGATATTTTTGTCATATTTTTGCACTCTAAGTCAGCCTTTCAGGCAACTGCTTCTTGCACCACGGATTCTCATGAGATGGAGGTCTGCATCACTGATAAATTGCACTCATGCAGTAAGTCCTTCAGTTGATCTGGGTGCCTGGTCATTGTCGTATATACACAGCAATAAGCAGGCTGACTTACTTGCAAAGTTTGCTGCGGAGCTAGAGGAAACTTGGGATGTTCCTCGTGATCTGTAGTCAAGTCTCTCACTCAGAAAAAAAAATAAAAATAAATAAATATTCTGTGACAAGGTCAGTGGACCAGACTGAATATTCAAACGTGCAGGTCTGGAAAAAAAAATGATATTGTCACGCTAGCATAAATATGAACTCCAAGCTGCTTTCTCATATACCATGTACTGAAGGACGATTTCCACCGCATTGTAACATCTGTGGTGAGGTGTTATCTATCAGTCATATCATAGTATGCTGTTGGCGATTTATTCGAGAACGTGCTTCCTTTATAATTACTGCAAAGCAGCAGACGTCCTCATCACTCTTTTCACCATATTGGGTGACAGAGATATTTTTATGACTGATATATTGATGGATTTCTTGAGGGAGACCAGATTGATCAGTGTGATGTGACTTTTTTACTCTTTGGTTATGGTTTTTACTCCTTGCATTTATATGTATATCATATTTTTAGAGATGACAGCTAATGTATATGAAATAGTCCCTGCTTCTGACAGTTCTGTTTCTTATAATGATGTCCCGTATACTAAACCACGTGCCTCGCCAATAGTCAACAGTTCATGATTGCAAGTGTCCAGTATAAAAAGGTATTGGGCATTTTCAGTCAGTGATGATCTGTTGGACGAGGTATTTCATTTTCTCTACCTGCGTATATGTTTTGCATTCGTTTAAGATTTCTTAATTAGGGTCGGCTCATGACTTATACGGAAGAGTTCCTGATTCATCTGGTTCACTTTCATATGTTTATGTCCCCTGTATGCCTCACCTGAGTGTCAACAGTTGATGAGTGCAGGTGTGTAATGTAGAGAGGCATTCATTATATTTGCAGTCGATGTTGTTCTATTGGGCGAAGTATTTCACCCACTAATGTAAGCACAATGTGACTATTAGTCAATTTTGGCTATTTGTTTCTTTAGGCTTTGGTGAACAGTATCCATTTTTTGTAATTTTTTTCGGAGTTACAGTATTAGATTTTTTTTTTGCTTAATTTAGTGTTTATATTATTCCCAAAATAATATGTAAAAAAAAATAACACCTGCGTCAGTACCACTATCTTATGCAGAGAGTTCGTCGGCCACTTCCCATGCACCTCCCCTTCCCGACCCAGGAAGTTGGAGTGGACCTCACTGACTGTGACAAGTCGGTGTTTTAAAATATAATGTCTTGGGAACCACCCAGCTTTACTGCTGAAGTTTCACGGCTCCCAACACCTATGACCAAGGCGCCAAAGACGAAAGTCCATCACTCGCTTGGTAACATCATAATAAATTATTTTGGGTCCCATCAACTGTGTACCAATGGCTCCAAGTCGGATGAATGTGTGGGTGCAAGTGTGTGGTCAATTGAATGTTCCCTCAGGTTTCAGTTCCTGATTTATGCATCCTTGTTTATCTCTGAAATATTTGCTATTGAAGATTTTTTTTTTTTCAATTCAAAGAAGAAGGAACCAAAGGCCAGGAGTTCGCAAATTGTTCCCTCCAAGGAAAAAAGCAAAACAAGATAAGAGAGTCAAATTCAAGATCCGAACATTTCGAGATGCCTGGACACACTGGGTTTGAAAGACTGGAGATCATAGGTAGCAGGAAATAAACAGAGGAAGACAGTTCCAGAGTTGACCTGTTGCATATATGAATGATTGGGAGTGACGGTTAACTCTTGCATTACAGAGTTGGACAGAAAATGGATGAGACTTTGTTGCTAGACGGGTGTTACGCATCCGTCGTAGTGGTGGGGGGATGCAAGCAGACAGTTCAGAGGAGCAGTGACCATTGAAGTAGCGATAGAAATGAGACAAAGATCCAACAGTGCGGCGAAGAAACGAAAGTTGAAGGGACCCAGTAAAAGGAAAGTCAGTGAGATGAAAAGCCTTTGGCTTCACCTTGTTGAGAAGGGTTGTATGTGGGGAACCTCCTCACAACTCTCCTCCCCACACATGAGAGTTGTACTCTACACAGGGGCGAATAAAATCCGTGTATAAAGTCAACAACTGTGCAGGGGTAAAGAAGGCACGGAGTCAGCTTAGCACACATAATCTCTTAGAAGCAGACTTTAAAAGAGAGGTAATATGTTCTTTCCAAGATAAATCCCGAGAGAATGACCCCACAACTTTATTTAAAGATGATGCAGGATTAAGCTGGATATTACCAAAACTTAGAGGGAACTCCTGTGGAAGATGTTCTCGGGTTGATAGATGTAAGAACTGAGTTTTTGGCATTAAAAACAAAAAGAATAGTCATTTCCCCAATCAGAGATATAAGCCAAGTCGGATATTAGGTGTGCCATAGCCTCATCCCTTATTTGTTGAAGTAACTGCTAAGATGGACGCTGCGGGAAACGAATGGAAAGGTGAAGAGTGGAGTTGTAAAGAATAGAAATTTTAGTCACCAATGTAACGCAAGAATTTAGTCACCAGTGTAACGCAAGAATAATTAGTCATCAATAAATGACACCAGTGTAATTCTCGGACTTTTAGAGATTATGGAGATTATGGAGAATGAGGTAGTGTGATCTTATTAGAGTTTATGAGAATTGTGGTAGCGTGATCTTATTATAGGGTTTATGGGAAATGTGGTAGCGTGATCTTATTTAAGATTTATGGGAAATGAGGTAGCGTGATCTCTTGGAGAGGACGTGAGCCGTTAGATGTAAGCACATCTTGCGGGCCACTCAATCTCGTCTATACCAATCCATAAAGGATAGCAAAACTCGAACTCGAAATTAACTTAACCTAAGATTTACTAAGCATTAAGAACTGAGACAGATTACTCTTCAAACTGTGAATGAACCCAAACGAAATATTAATGAGGATCTACATCACTAGAAATATGAAACTTTACAAGCTAAGTTAATATTGAAAGAATACTGATACACATAGATATACTGTATTAATCCCGTGGTCACAGTTGGACTTTCGGGAAGATTCAAAGAATACTGATACACATGGATATATTAATCTCGTGGTCACAGTTGGACTCTCGGGAAGATTCAAAGGATACTGCCAAGATATTCTCTTAAGATTAAACTCATATATCTCAAGAATCATATGCAGTAAAGTTAGAGTAATTATATGAACAGTGGTCAAATGAACTGTAATCAAAATGGACCAGCAGATATACTCGTTACTTAGGCTACATGAACTAGGAAAAGGGGGGGGGGGTGATTTAGTGTGATGCGTTTGGCAGTGGCTTGGACGGACGGTCTGTGAATGATGAAGAGGAGCGACGGTCTCATTATTCAGTACAAGAGGGATCAGGGGAAATATCACTCATTTAACTCACGAACGTATATGATGGCTTACATTACACAGGGGAGAAAAAGGGGTGGGGGGGGGGTGAGATATGAGAGTTCGGGCACTAACCTGTGAGTGATGAAGAGGAGCGACGGTCTGAAAATTCGGCGCGGCTGCTTACCCATCAAGGCAGTGTTCGGAAATTGGCTAAAACATTAACTGATTACTTTCTGTCCATAATGACTTAGTGCAGCTTGTACAGCACCCTACCCATATCCTGATCGTTTCTCTAGGATCTTCAAAGAATACAAGAGATACGTTTGCACTTGACATACGTAGAAAAATGACTTACGATGTTTAAATTTTTTGTAATAAGCGTACCGGAAATTTAATCATAACGAAGCCAAATCAATTAGGAATCAGATCAATTTTATTACCCGTGTCGGTTTATATGATTACGTGACTGTAAACGCGACTACAATAACATGGATTTCGCGCATCACCAATGACTATCATCAACAATCTTACTTCAGACATTCTCAATTCACCACGGCATAATTCAAAAGGGGAATACTGTTAACTTCTGCAGGTAAATCTCCAGATCAGAATAGAAAAGAAAGCATTCGCGATTTTTAATCTCTACTAAACTTCCGTGGTTATGTCGTTGTTTGGAAATGGCTGGTTCATATGTAATAAAAGTTAATCATACTCACACCAATGCCCATTTATTACTATCAATAACAGAATCATACTTACATTATGAATATCAATTAAGACTAAACCTAAATATAGAACTTAATGGTTAAATCATGAACTGTACAGACTATATTTATAACCTTACCTAAACTTAAGATTACACTTACAATACTAGCTTATACTAACTAATGCTAATACTTAAAATTATGGCACTACAGAATCATCAGCATATGAGTGGATAGGGATAGATGTACAGCTTACAAGATCATTGATGAATAAAGGGAAGAGAGTTGGTGACAGGACAGAGCCCTGAGGAACACCACTATTGGTAGCTCTAGGAGACGAAAGGTGGCCGTCTACAACAGCAGCTATAGAACGACTAGAAAAAGGAAGCTAGAAATGAAGGCACAGGTCGTAAAAAGGCAGTTTGGTAATTAACGATTTAAGCAAGACTCGATTGAAAGCCTTTGAGATCTCAAGTGCAATGGCAACGCTCTCGCCAAAGTCCCGAAAGGAGAATGACCAAGAGTCTGAAAGGTAGCTGAGAAGATTGCCAGTGGAGCGTCCCTGGCAGAACCAATACTGGCGGTCAGAAAGAAGGTTGTGATACAAAAGATGTTCTATAATGTTTCTGTTAAGAACAGACTCAAAAACTTGTGAAATACTAGATGTTAAAGCAACTGTGCGATAGTGAGAGGGCTGCGAATGGTCACCCATCTTTGGGAGAGGCTGATTGAGAGCAAACTTCCATCGAGGAGGAAAGGTACAAGTTGATAGACAAAGGCAAAAGAGTTTACCTTGGTAAAGTGTATGCACAGAAGCACAGTTCTTGAAGACAACAGGAGGGACGCTATCTGCCTCATATGCTTTGTTAGTATTGAGGACTGATGGTAGAAAATAAATCAATTGAAGAAATGTTAATGTCAGCCATGAGAAAGTCAGATAGGGGAGGCGATGGAGAAACAGCACGAGAATCGTCCAAGGTGGAATTGGAGGAGAAAGTCTGAGCGGAGAGTTCTGTTTAATCAGTAGAAGAAACAGCTATAGAACCATTAGAGTGGAGAAGAGAAGAAAAGCATGACGAGGTAAAGTTGTTAGAAAGGTTTTTGGCAAGGTGCCAAAAGGAATGGGATGAATTCGAGTTGGAGATCTCAAAGCATTTAGTATGAATGAAATTATTTTTAGCAGAGCAAAGAACAGACTTAACATGATTTTGGACAGAAACATAAAAAAAGATGAGATTCAGGAGTGGGTTGGCTCCATTACCTTTTATAGGTCCTCTTCTTGTTGTGGACAGCACTAGAACAAGCGTGATTAAACCAAGTATTTTTTTGCATTTGTCAGAGGATATAAGAAAGAAATGTATGCTTCCCTGCATGAAAGAATAATCTCTGTAATGCACAAGGCACACTCAGATGGCTCCGGCTATGGAAGCAATAATCATTCCAGGGAAAGTCAAAGAAGTACTGCCTGAGAGCCTCCCAATCAGCAGCTGCAAAATGCCACAACCAATGCTTGTTGGGAGGGTCCACAGGCATTCCTGGAGTGATAGGACAAGGTTAAGGTAATAAGGTTGTGATCAGAGGAGCCCAATGGAGAAGAAAGATTAAGAGCGTAAGCAGAAGGATTAGTTGTAAGGAAGAGGTCAAGTATGTTGCAACTCTCTCCAAGGTGATCAGGATACAGGTAAGGTGCTGTACAAGGTGCTCTAGGTCATTATGGACAGAAAAGATGAAGGCTTTTTCACGAGGTGGATCAGTGAAAGGAGAGGAGAGCCAAAGGTGGTAGTGAACATTGAAATCTTCTAGAATGGAGATTTCAGAGAGAGGAGAAATGGATAGAATGTGTTCCATCCCAGAAGTAAGACTGTTAAAGAATTTTTCATAGTCAGTAGAGTTAAGGGATAACTAAACAGCACAGATATATTTAGTCAGAGAATGACAGGAAAGGTGAAGCCAGAGAGTAGAGAATTCAGAAGAATCAAGTTCAGGAACACGAGAGCAAGATATGTCGTTGCGTGCATATACAAAACAGCCGCCTTTGGCTTTGAAACAAGTATAGAGAAAGCAGGAGGATACAGATAAGGGTTTGCCATCAGTCACCTCAGACAACTGAATCTCAGGAAGCGAAGGTGAGGTTTAAAGGAGGAGAGGTGGTTCTCAACATAGATAAAGTTTGAGGAATGGACGTGAATTTTGCAGAAATGGAGAAGTGGGTCAGACATTGGTTCCAGGCATCTCGCTGGGTCGTCACTGGGAGAGGGGCGGATGGTGGGGGCATTTATGGTCCTCCCTCCTAGGGACTCCAACACTTCGTTACTAGATGCCATTGTTTGTGTAAATGTTGAATAGGAAGTGAAGTGTGTAATGTGCATGTAGCTTTGTGTTGACAGTAAGAGGAACTTGTCATAATTTCAGACTGTCAGCTCTTCAGGCAATTGCTTCTGGCACTACAGATTCTCATGAGACCCTGGATGGCATCATTAATAAAATTACATTTGTGCAAGCTGATCTGGGTGTCTGGTCATTGTCATACTGACAGCTATGAGCCAGCTGACTTACTTGTGAAGTCACCTTTAGAACTCGAGGAGACATGGGCATTTCGCATGATATACGGTCAAGTCTTTCCCTCAGAAAGAATCCAATAAATTATCAGTGCGAGGTCAGTGGATCAGACTGAATATTCGAACTTGCAAGTCGATCCTTGGCGACCTGGAAGAAAATAAACTGGCATGCTTGTGTATGAATAGGACACTTCTCACATACATGTTGCTATATAGTAAGAAACTGTTTTCATCGCACTGCAACATCTGTTGTGTGGAGTTATATATCGGTCATACCATCCTGTGCTGTTGATGATTTATTCATGAGCATGATTCACGGATAAATTACTGCAGTGCAGCGGACATCCCCCTCACCCTTTCCACCACCCTGCGTGATGGGGATCTTCTGACTGATCAATTAATGGCTTTTTTTAGGGAAACCGCGATGATCAGAGTGTTGTGACTTTTTTTCTGTTTTTGGTTATGATTTTTTGTCAATTGTAAATATGAATATTTCCTTTATATACTTAATTAGGGCTGACAGTTGATATAATTGAAATAGTTTCCGCTTTTGACAGTTTTATTTCATATATTGACAGGCATCAGTTGATGAGTGCAAGTGTGAAGTATTGAAAGGTATTGGGCACTTCCAGTTGATGGTGTTCTGTTGGGCGAGGCATTTCACTATTGCACATATGTAAATGTTTTGCTTGTGTTTGTTTCAGTTTTCTTAATCAGGGTCGACAGTTGACATATATGAAATAGCTCCTGACTCGTCTGGTTCTTTTCCATACACTGATGTCCTCTAAATTAATACGTGTGCCTCGTCTGAGAGTCAACAGGTGATGAGTACAAGTATGTAATGTAGAGGCATTACATATTTGCAGTCGATGGTGTGTTTAATTGATCGATGTGTTTTACCCATTAGTGTAGGCACATTGCTGTTATTTGATTATTTAGTTAGGTTTAGTTATTGCTATCTTTTGGCATTGGTGTAGGGTAGGTATTTCTTTTTTGGCCCTATCAGTGTTAGGAGGTTAGATTAAGGATTTCTCTTTTTCTATATAAATTAGTTAATAGTCTCATTAACAATAAGAAATAAAATTTTAGATGTAGAATTAAAAGTGCAATGAAATAAAAAATAAAAACAAACAAACTTAGCTTAATGTCCTGGGGCTTCGGTCCGGAGGTCGATAGCCCTCCCCCTCCCCCCCCCGCAAAAAAAGGGGAACCTTTTGTTTCGTTTCCTCTTCTTGGACACGTGTTTTGGGCGTGTGTTTTGGCTCCCTGTGAAGTGTCAGCTACTCGTATTCCTTACGCAGCCATACACTCATACCAACTGCTACTTTGCCCAGATCAGCTTTTCCCTCCATGTCAACACAACTATCCACAACAAATGTCAGTGGTGCAGATGCAAATCATTTACCGCAAAGAAGAGTTATAATCCTAGAACAAACTTATCTCTCATGCTATTTCAGCAGCTGATCTTTCCTGTCTGAATATAGAGGTTGGGGGAGTGGACTTTCTGACCACTACTTGGTGGTGGCCAGAATTAGGATGCAAGTAAGATGGAGGAATAGAAGAAGGGAAAGACAAGAGGAAGGAGTAGTTGCAAGGAGAGTGGAAAGGTTACAAGAGGATGAGAAAAAGGCAGAGTATAAGAGAGAAGTGGAGGAACGATTGGGCAAATATGACTTGGAGCAGATGGGAGACGTGGAAGGTATGTGAAGATATTTACAGAAGAAATATGTGGCACATGTGATGTGGTGTGTGGAAGGAAGAGAAGATGAGGGGTGCAAGGAACAGCGTGGTGGATCAGAAGAGGTGAAACAGGCTGTGACACAAAAGAAGAAAGCATACAAGGAATGGATGAGAAATAGGGGCGGAAGAAGTTGAGAGGCGGAAGAGAGAGTTATATGTGGAAAGGAAGAGAGAGGTGAAAAGATTAGTAAGAGAGAGTAAGAAGAGAGTGGATGAGGAATTTGGAAGGAATTTGAGTGTAAAGTGGAGGGACTGTAAGAAAATGTTCTGGAGAAAGTGAAAAGAGTAAGACAGGGTGGAAGTGAAGTTAGCAGGGGGAGTGAAAGATAAAAACGGTAGATTACTAGTGGAGAAGGGAGAAAAAGTGAGCAGATGGAGAGAACACTTTAAGGAATTGTTGAACGTAGAGGATGGAAGTAATGCGAGATAAGTGGCTGGGGAATGGCTGGGAGAAGGAGGAGGTGAGAAGACAGGAAGAAATCAGTAGGAGTAGAAGTTGTGGAAGCAATGAAGAAAGTTAAATTGGGGAAAGCCCCAGGAATTGATGGAGTGTGTGGTGAAATGCTGAAGCATGGGGGAGAGATAGTAGTAGAAAAGGATGTGGAAGATGTGCAGATTGGCCTGGGAGGAAGGTAGAGTCCCGGAGGATTGGAAGTCAGCTATAATTATTCCCTTGTACAAAGGAAAAGGGGAAAAGAAGTGTGTGGTATTCATAGGGGCATTTGTCTTAGTATAATAGGAAAAGTGTATGGTAGGATACTTATAGACAGAGTTAAAGAACAGAGAAATTAGTTGGAGATGAACAGGGAGGCTTTAGGAAGGGAAGAGGTTGTGTAGATCAGATATTCATTCTTAGATCTTTAGTGGAAAAGTTTCTAGAGAAGGGAAAGAAGTTGTATGCGAAGCTTTATGGATTTCTGGAGAAAGCATATGACAGGGTGGATAGACAAGGATTGTGGAAAGTGTTAAGAATATATGGAGTAGATGGGAAGTTGTTGAATGCTGTGAAGAGTATGTACGATGGTGCGAAGGCTGCAGTGCGTGTGGATGATGAACTAAGTGAATTTTTCTCTTTGAAAGTTGGTTTGAAACAGGGATGTGTCATGTCTCCATGGTTGTTCAATCTGTACATGGATGGGGTAATAAAAGACGTACAAGGTAGGGTAGTGGATGTTGGAGTGGCCCTGGTGAGAGAGGATAGTGTTTGGAAACTCCCTGTACTGTTGTTTGCAGATGATACTGTGTTGTTGAGTGAAGACGAAGGGGAGCTGCAAGGTTGTGGATGAGTTTGAGAGAGTGTTAGAAACGGAACCTAAAGGTGAATGTAGGGAAGAGTAAAGTGATGGTCTTTGAGAGAGGTGAAGTTAGTGAATGTACAGCGAGGTTGGATGGTGAGGAATTGGAAAATGTGAGTACGTTTAAGTATTTGGGTAGTGTGATGAGTAAGGATGGAGGTTTGGAGGGTGAAGTGCTTGAAAGGGTGTACAGCAGGGAAGAAAGGTTGCTGGTTCCTTGAAAGCAGTGATAAGAAACAGGGAAGTGAGCATGGAAGTGAAAAAGTTACTACATGACAGTAATGTGATACCAACTCTAACGTACGGAAGTGAAGTTTGGACATTGTTGGAAGGACACAAGTCAAGAGTGAGAGCAGTGGAAATGAGTTATTTAAGAGGAGCCTGTGGAGTCACGTGGAGAGACAGGCTGACGAATGAGGATATAAAGGAGCGTTGTGGTGTGGATGTGGATGTGATAGGAAGCGTTATGAGGAACACACTGAGGTGGTTTGGCCATGTGGAGAGGATGGAGGGTGAAAGACTGACGAAGAGAGTGTATGTGAGTGAGGTGGAGGGGGGAAGAGGGAGGGGGAGGCCGAGGATGAGATGGAGGGATGGGGTGGAGAGGTATATGAGAGAGGGGGGTGTGAGTTGGGAGAAGGGCCGTGAAATGGCGAGGGACAGGGCGACTTGGAGGCGATTTGTTTGTGGCCACCCCAAACGGGATTGAGGCGTCTGGCAATAGATAGATAGATAGACTATTATACAGAAAAAGAAAATTCTATTTTATTATGAACCTGTCATTTATAACATCAATGCATTTCAAATGAATATTTTGTGCAGTCTTGCTGACATACTTTGCAAGTGTGATGCCTCTTTCGGGGTGTTCTTGTAAAGCTTTAGATGATTGCATTTATATGGAATGCAGAAAGTAAACAGAATTTGATGTTTTTGCAATGCTGATGTGAAAATATTACGTAAGGTTTTTAGATGAACAGTGAAATGTTCACACAGTACTCAAGCTAGTGCTTTCACAGTCGAATAGAGAAACTTGTATAGACTTGGACAGTGTCCTTTCTCGTGTTGAAGTATATATATATATATATATATATATATATATATATATATATATATATATATATATATATATATATATATATATATATATATTTTGCCAGACGCCTCAATCCCATTTGGGGTGGCCACAAACAAATCGCCTCCACGTCGCCCTGTCCCCCGCCATTTCACTGCCCTGCTCCCAACTCACACCCCCCTCTCTCATATACCTCTCCACCCCATCCCTCCATCTCATCCTCGGCCTCCCCCTACCTCTCTCCCCCTCCACCTCACTCACATACACTCTCTTCGTCAGTCTCTCACCCTCCATCCTCTCCACATGGCCAAACCATCTCAGTGTGTTCCTCAAAACACTTCCTCTCACATCCACATCCACACCACAACGCTCCTTTATATCCTCATTCGTCAGCCTGTCTCTCCATGTGACTCCACAGGCTCCTCTTAAATAACTCATTTCCACTCCTCTCACTCTTGACTTGTGTCCTTCCAACAATGTCCAAGCTTCACTTCCATACGTTACAGTTGGTATCACAATACTGTCATGGAGTAACTTTTTCACTTCCATCCTCACTTCCCTGTTTCTTATCACTGTTTTCAAAGAACCAGCAATCTTTCTTCCCTGCTGTACTTTTGCAAGCACTTCACCCTCCAAACCTCCATCCTTACTCATCACACTACCCAAGTACTTAAACGTACTCACATTTTCCAATTCCTCACCATCCATCCTCGCCGTACATTCACTGACTTCACCTCTCTCAAAGACCATCACTTTACTCTTCCCTACATTAACCTTTAGATTCCGTTTCTTGCACACTCTCCCAAACTCAGCCACCAAGCCTTGCAGCTCCCCTTCGTCTCCACTCAACAACACAGTATCATCTGCAGACAACAGTACAGGGAGTTTCCAAACACTATCCTCTCTCACCAGGGCCACTCCAACATCCACTACCCTACCTTGTACCTCTTTTATTACCCCATCCATGAACAGATTGAACAACCATGGAGACATGACACATCCCTGTTTCAACCTAACCTCCAAAGAGAAAAATTCACTTAGTTCACCATCCAAACGCACTGCAGCCTTAGCACCACCATACATACTCTTCACAGCATTCAGCAACTTCCCATCTACTCCATATATTCTTAATACTTTCCACAATCCTTGTCTATCCACCCTGTCATATGCTTTCTCCAAATCCATGAAAGCCGCATAAAACTTCTTTCCCTTCTCTAGAAACTTTTCCACTAATATTTAAAATAATAATGAATATTTGATCTACACAACCTCATCCTTTCCTAAAGCCTCCCTGTTGTTCTCCAACTAATTCGTCTGTTCTTTCTCTATCTCTGTCAATAAGTATCCTACCATACACTTTTCCTATAATACTAAGAAGACAAATGTCCCTATGATTACCACACACTTCTTTTTCCCCTTTTCCTTTGTACAAGGGAATAATTATACCAGACTTCTAATCCTCCGGGACTCTACCTTCCCCCCAAGCCAATCTACACATCTTCCACATCCATTCTACTACTACCTCTCCCCCATGCTTCAGCATTTCACCACACACTCCATCAATAGCTGGGGCTTTCCCCATTTTGACTTTCTTCATTGCTTCCACAACTTCTGTCCTACTGATTTCTTCCTGTCTTCTCACCTCCCTCCTTCTCCCAGCCATTCCTCAGCCACTTATACTCGCATTACTTCCATCCTGTATGTTCAACAATTCCTTAAAGTGTTCTCTCCATCCGCTCACTTTTTCTCCCTTCTCCACTAGTAATCTACCATTTTTATATTTCACTCCCCTGCTAACCTCACTTCCACCCTGTCTTACTCTCTTCATCTCTTTCCAGAACATCATCTTACAGTCCCTCCACTTTACACTCAAATTCCTTCCAAATTCCTCATCCACTCTCTTCTTACTCTCTCTTACTATATATATATATATATATATATATATATATATATATATATATATATATATATATTTAATATATATATATATATATATATATATATATATATATATATATATATACAATACATATATAATACAGTAATCCCTCCAATATCCGACGTAATAGGGCCATAGGCAGGTCCGGATATTGGGCCCCAGCTTATGGACTTCTACTTATGGACCCTAACTCAGAGAAACATCTATATAACTCCCTCTGGACATGCATAGCACCTATTTAAGACCCAAATCACACCAATAAGGCACATAAAAGACTGAAATAAATGGAAAAAGAAGCATAAAATGAGGTTTTTGATGTAGGTTCATACAATATTCAACATTTTTATTACTTACAAGTCCCTGGCTCCTGGACTGGTACTTATGGACCCTAACCTAGCCTAACTCAGAAAAACACCTTCCTACTGCACATGCATAGCTCCTAACACCCTATTCACACCAATTAAGGACATTAAAGAGTGAAATGAGGTGTTTGAGGTAAGTATAGTATGGAAAAAAGTACAGTATGGCTACTTACAGGAAGTCCATGGCCATCTCGATGAATAACCGCCTCCTCTCGGACTCTGACAGTAAGAAGGATTTCCTGAAGCACTTCCAGTACACTGTTCATGAAGTCTTGCACTGAACTTAGTCAGTCGCACTCAGAAGTCCGTTCTCTTCACAGTGTGCAGTCTTGTCTAACTTATGCTCCGTTGTAACTTACTAAGTGTTGCACTCTGCACTTTAACTTTTCCCACTCTTCTAACCATTTTCTAAAGCAAAAACAAACAAGTCTATTTACGTTAAATTTAGTTCAAAACTTGTCTTTTCACTCACAACTGTAAATTCTTAACACAATGCACTGTTTTCTTTCACTGCACAACACTGTAAATTCCCATGTGGTCTAGTGGAGAAGTTCTTGGTGTCTATTCACTGTCAGAGTCCGAGAGTATCGCTGGCAGGTGACCTAGGGGTGCGTCGCTGGGTCGTGGTGATGGCGTACCCACTACAGATGACTCTGAAGATAGACGCAAACTTGCGTCGAGCGGTGACTCCACCTTGGCTGATGTGGTGGCTGTGGCTCGGAGCATGAGGGCCTGTCTTGGGGAGGCAACGGAGTGGAGCCAGGGCTGGGCGCAGCGGGGGTCACAGGCCTGAAAAAACTCTCAATGGTTGATTGACGCGAGGACCGACGTTTCTGACGATTGATGATGTGCTGCCTGAAAGCACGCACTTCCTCCACAAGTCCCAAGGGCCCCATCTCCCTGTCGCAGTCCGGGTGTTCCAGGTAGTCAAGAACGAACTCGAGGTGCTCCCGGAGTGCGCTCAGCTTGGGGATGGCTGGAGTAGTGTCATGCTGAGAGAGTCCGCATCATTGTCGCCATCCTCGTCGGAATCTTCAAGCTGGGTACTGACACCTGCAACTGAAGATGCGATCTCGATATCAGACAATGTCTGATACCCAGGATCGCCCTCGTCATCATCCAACCACTCACGCACATCGTCCACATCAACATTGTCGCCATGCGTACGTAGACGTGCATGGAAGTCATCCACATCAAAACCTAGGAAATCGTACTCCACATCCGTTCCGAGAAGCAGATGAGACCAACCATTTTCTAGAGTCTTGACAGGGACTTCCTTCCATGTACTGGCCCAGTTGTTAATGGCAGATTTGATGTTGTAGCGGCGAAGGTTTTCCAAAGTCCGCTGGCCTTGCGTGCCCGTCCCTCCCTGCGCTCGTCCTCATCCTCGAGAACAACCATCACCTTGTCCAGGAACTTCCTTCGGTATAGGCGCTTTGTTGCCACGATCACTCCTTGGTCCATTGGTTGAATGAGAGCAGTCATATTAGGTGGCAGAAACATGCACCTAATGCGGCCATTCTCAGCCACCAAGTCCTTGTCGCACGGGTGGGCAGGTGCATCGTCGAGGAGAAGGAAGGCCTTTACCTGGTCGCATGGGATTCCCAGTGTCTTCATCTGGTAATGTATGACCTCCTTGACGAAGTGACGGTGGAACCAGTCTTTGAAGATCTGGGCTGTAAACCATGCCTTCAAAGAATGGTATGTACCAGACGATAGGAAGGACATCCATCACCCCACAAGGACACCGAGGCTGCTTTGCACGGCCAACAAAAAAGGGCTTAAGCCGGTGCATGCCGTTAGCATTGGCACAACACAAAGCAGATATCCGTTGCTTGGAGAGCTTGCGGCCAAGTACACTCTTCTCTGTCTCCTCGACTAGAGTGTTCGTTGGCAAAGAGCAATAGAATAAACCAGTTTCATCAGCATTGTAGACTTGACAGAGAGTGAGGCCCTCCCTGTCAATCAAGCCCTTCACTTTGTGCCGAAACTCGTCAACTCCATCCTCGTTACCGTCCAAAACTTCGCCATGAGCTTTATGGCTGGTAAGGTCATGCTGTAACTTGAACACGAAGAGCCAACCCTCGGATGCCTTGAAGTCTAGGGCGTCGTGAAGCCTGGCGAACTTCTCAGCAGCAGCCTTCAGCTCCGTACCATGTACCATCACACCAGCAGCACGTTGCTGTCGATACCAAATCAACGTGGAGCGGTCGACTTCAACAATCTTGGGAGTAAACATCACCTTCCTCTCCACGTTGCGTTTGCTTCTCGACGAGAAGTCAGCCATGTACTGTACGAGTTTGTCTCGGGATCTCTTGATATCGAACAAAGGAGATCGGGCCAGGTTGAACTCGCAGAGGATGCGGGAAGAAGACCACCCCACATCTACTTTCTCCAATATCTCCCGTTTCTTCTCCAGAGTCAACACCACTCCCTTCCTCTTCTCAGGCGGAGAGGCCATCATCACACACACTAATAAGAGGCACGAGAGCAGCAGGAGTACCTGCAGCAGGTAAGGCACCACCACAAAAGCGAGCACGTGGGCAACCATGACGATGAGCATGCACTTGCGGTGAGAGACAGGCGGTAAGTGGGGAGGATGCAGAGGCGCTCTATCAGACATCGGAGGAATGACACACCACAACAAAGCTGTCCCGCACCCCACGCACCAAGTTCAAATTATGGGTGGGAAAATTTTTTTTTTTTTTTCGAGTCTTGCGGTTCTCGGACTATTATGGGAATATTTGATCACGGGACGATTATGTCCAGTTAGTGGGGATGTTCGGATAATAGGTGTTCGGACATTAGAGGGATTACTGTATATATATATATATATATATATATATACATATATATATATATATATATATATATATATATATATATATATCGATCTATCTCTATCTATCCATCTATCTCTATCTATCTATCTATCTATCTATATATCTCATTCTATCTATCTATCTATCTCTATCTTTATCTATCTATCTATCTCTATCCACCTATCTATCTCTGTCTATCTGTCTATCTCTATCTGTTTATATATCTCTATCTATCGATCTCTATCTATATCTATCTCTATCTATCTTTATCTATCTCTATCTATCTATCTATCTATCTATCTGTATCTCTATTTATCTATCTATCTATCGATCGATCTCTATCTCTATCTATCTATCTCTATCTATCTATTTTTCTATATCTATCTATCTCTATCTCTATCTATCTACCTATCTATCTATCTTTATCTATCTCTATCTATCTATCTCTATCTATCTATCTATCTATCTATCTATATCTATCTATCTATATGTCTATCTATCTATCTGTATCTATCTATCTATATCTATCTATCTATCTGTATCTATCTATGTCTATCTATCTAGATATATCTATCTGTATCTATCTATATCTATCTATCTATCTGTATCCGTTTTATCTATCTATATCTATCTATCTATCTATCTGTATCTATCTATCTGTATCTATCTATATCTATCTATGTATATCTATCTATCTATCTATATCTATCTATCTATCTATATCTATCTATCTGTCTATCTATCTACCTATCTATCTATGTATATCTATCTATCTATTTATCTATCTATCTATATCCATCAATCTATCTATATCTATCTATCTATATCTATATATCTATCTCCCTATCTATATCTATCTATCTATATCTATCTATCGATATCTGTCTCTCTCTATATCTATCTATATGTCTCTATCTATATCCATCTATCTATATCTATCTATCTATCTCTTATCTATCTATCTATCTCTATCTATATCTATCTATCTATCTACCTATTTCTCTCTATCTATCTATATCTTTCTATCTATCTATATCTATATCTATCTATCTATAGCTATCTATCTATCTACCTATTTCTCTATCTATCTATATCTATCTATCTATCTCTATCTATCTGTCTACCTATCTCTCTATCTATCTACCTATCTATCTCTATCTATCTATCTATCTATCTATCTATATATATATATATATATATATATATATATATATATTATTTCTCAAGAAGTCATTCTTAATTTTACTGGGACTAATTGATAGCGCTTTTGCCCTTTCTTCCCACCTGTATCGAAGCCAAGATGAAACATACTGTATGGAATAAAAATAATGGTTTGTTTTTAATACAAAATAATGCCAAGTACGGACACCAGGCCAAGTGAGCCATTTTCAGACACCAACTTTCCTCGCGACCTTGAACTTGAACAGAAAATATTTAACATTTACAATGTATGTTGTAATAACGAAATTTTACTCACAACTAATGCCAAGTGTAACGCACAGAATTTTAGTCATCAATAACTGACACCAGTGTAATGCTGAGGATTTTTAAAGATTATTGAGAATCGGGTAGCGTGAATTTATTGGAGAATTTTAGGCTTTATGAGAAATGAGGTTGCGTGATTTTATTAAAGAGGGCGTGAGTTTAAGATATTAGCACACCTTGGAGGCCACTCAACCTCGTCTGAACCACTCCTTCGAGGATAGCAAAAATTCAAAACTCGATATGACTTAACCTGAGAATTACTATGTATTAAAAACTGAGATACAGATTACTCTTCAAACTGGGAATGATATCAAACAAAATATGAGGATATATATCAACAGAAATATGAGTCTTCTCAAACTGAATGTTCAAAGAATACTGTTACACTTTTCAGAAATACAAATCTTCACGAACTAAATTAATATTCATTAATGAGGATTTACAGCAAAACTCCAGAAACATGCATCTTTACACACTAGATTAATATTCCAAGAATACTGATACGCATGGATATAGGCCCGTGGTCTCTGACGGACTCGTCGGGAAGGAACCTAAAGATTATCACCGAAGAATATTCTCCGAAACTAAATGCACAAAAAACTGAAGAATCTTATATAAATTGGACAATAATCAAAAGAACCAATAATCACGTGGACCGTAATCAAATGGACAAATGGACCAGCCGATATTCACTTTGATTCCATGAACTAAAGGGAGGGGGGATGATTTAGTGTGTTAGTGGTTAGGCCGCTGCTAGAGCGCTCGAATCCTTGGGATGCTAGCCACGGCCCTTCATAACTCTCGTCTGCAACGATGAAGAGGAGCGATGATCTCGTTATTCAGCACAAGAAGGATCAGGGGAAAATAACACTAATTTAACTTGCGAACGTACATGATGACTTAATACACGAAGGAGAGAAAGGGGGGGGGGGAGATCTCGGGCACTAACCTGCAACAATGAAAAGGAGCGATGATGTGAATTGTTTGGCGTGGCTCCTTGCCTTTTATAAGCATCAAGACAGTATTCGGGAATTGGCTAAAACTTTAACTGATTACTTTGTAATATTTTGTTTCTACTAGATCTTCCAAAGAATAAGAGATATACGTTTGCAATCAACATTCGTAGATAAATTACTTAATGTGTTGACACATTTGTAAGAAGCATATAGGAACTTTAATCATAAGGAAGCCAAATTAATTAAGAATTTGAACAGTTTTATTACCCGTGTCAGTTACATGCCTACGTGACTGTAAACAGGACTCAATGACATAAATTTCGCGCTTCTCAAACGACAATCGTCAATATTCTTACTTCAGTCAACTCTTAACCACTACTGCATAGTTCAAAAGGGGAAATCTATTAACTTCGGCAGGTAAATCTCTAGATTAGAATATAAAGGAAGACATTCTCAAGTTTCACTTTATGCTAAAATTTCTGCAGTCTACGGTTGGTTCATATGTATAAACATTAGTCACATCCACATCAAAACTCGACTTAGCATTATCAATAGCAGAATCATGTTCAGATTCTGAATATCAACTAAGACAAAACTTTAACCCGTCATGTCCCGAGGTTTTCCGCACCTCCGACATCCCCCAGTCCTGAGCCTTTTTGGAAAAAAAAATTTTTGGCTAAAACTTCTACTTTGGTTGAGAAAAGAAGGAAAATCACCAAGAAAGGGCTTACCGTGGTCTATAAGTGGTCGGAACAGGTGAGGTCCCCTGCACCAGGTATCGTATTCTATCATTGACGTGTCAAGCGCTCACGTTTTCTATGGTAGGAAATACTGGGAGAAACAACACACAACACCTCTATATTTATTGAATTTGAACTAATAAGGAATAACAGTAGCAGTATAATGGATTTCAGACACATATATATGAAAAATAAGCATTGTACCATCGCGCGAGCATAGCGAGTTAGGTCCGAGTTGTAACATGCTATATGCTAAGAGTCTTGTATCAGTCAACATGTAATTTTTTCTACTTGTATACGTCTGTTTCAATGACATTTTATCAATTTTTACTGTTTGTAAATGTTTTCAGATGTTTTCATTCATTATGATGACATGCAGCATAAGTTTAGCGCACATTGGCTTACTAAGTGCACTCGCTATGACTCGTATTTCAACATACCCAATTGTTTTATCACTTTCCTATTATTATTCCCTTTACATAGAACCTTTCCTCCACCACTGTAAATGTTTTCAATTATTTACATTCATTACGAGGGCATTTAGCAATATGCTAGCGCATATTCACGTAGCAAGCACAACCTCAAACACTCGTGTTTCATCTTCTACTTTATTTATTCACTCCAATTATACTTTCCCACTTACATTACACATGTTTACACCCCTATACTGCACTGCACATACTTACTGGCATTATTTATTCAAGTGAGCATCAGAATATCGCATGAAAATACCCTCGCAATGAATGTTTCGACCAACATAATACTCAAACACTTATATACTAATTCTTCACATATATTACACACTTTCCCACTTGTTGACTTCTATTTTCATTATTACGGGCCTTATTCATTCAACTGAGCGTCAGGATATCGCATCTCTATACACGCGCTATGAATATTTTGACTTAGAACTTATTTCAGCACTTACAATAATTTGAACTTATACCCGTTAGCATTTCCAATAATAATAATTACATATTTACGGGCCTTATTTATTGCACTGAGTGACAGAATATCGCATCATAAAACCCTCGCTATGTATGTTTCCACTTACAGCATATTTATACACTTACATACAATTTTTGCACTCATGTTATACCCGTATGCGCTCGCTTTATACTAATATTTGCAGATCAACATGACTGATAATTTCACTGAGCATCTGTTTATCGCATTTACTTCATAGTTTCAGCGTCCTATTGCATTCACACCATATCAGAATTGCATCAACGTGTGATATTCGCTGAAACATGGGTGAATACAGAGACCCACGTCACACTCGACGCACTCATAGCGGGTGTCCTTCCTCTGTGTGGTGAGTCTCACCCGGGAATTGCTACACACGTGACACCTGCATTGGGGCCTAGGTCTGTTTGGTTGGGGAGGGATAGGAGTGGGGAAATGGCGGCCGGATATTCTCAGGGGAGTTTGGGCAATAGGGGCAGTCCGGGTGCGATGTTGGGGCCTTTCAACAGCATAACGTGCAAACATCTCTCTTGTCAGCTCCCTTACAAACCTTTCAAAGGTTTCCTGAACTCCTGTTGTCATGGAGTGAAGGTGGTGGCATTTCAGAGCAGTGATGTCTAGCAAGTGAAAGAACAGTTTCTTTCTTAGACCACTTCATCGTGGTCCTGGCACACTCTACCGTCGATATCATGGAGTCTGACTGGTCCACCAGGCGCATGTTTATGTTATAGTCCATGACACACTCAGGTTTCCAAATGTGATGCCTGTTCTCGCTCCGGTAATCAATGGAATCAGTACGGTGCATCAAGGGGCGGTGAACCGTTGACAAGAGGCTTACTTCTCTCTTATGGTTCCACATAGTTGCAAGGATGTTGTTGGCTTTGAAGCAGACAACCTCATTCCTGGCAAGTTTCTGCCCTACCTTGGCCATGTGACGCCGGTTCACCTTCACGGTTCCACAGACTCCCGTTTCATGCGGGTGAAGATAACGAGCGAGAAGAGGGCTAGTGTACCAGTTGTCCAGGTAGAGGACGTGACCACGATGAAGGTAGTCTTCTATCATTGTCTTTACCACTGCTCCCGACAGTCCAATACTCCGATCTTCTATTATGTCTGTCTGTGCACCGGTGTACAAGACTATGTCTTGCACGTATCCAGTCCTACAGTTGCACAAAACAAAGATCTTGAACCCAAAACGGTACCTTTTGCTGGGTATATACTGCCTAAATAAAATATTACCTCTCCACAACACGAGACTCTCGTCTATGACGAGGTCTCTATAGGGATAAAATGACAAACGAAAGGTTTGCCTCAGGGGATCAAAGACCAACCAAATTCGCCTCATCTTATCTGTGTCGTTCGCATTTGCAGGATCATGAGCATCATAGAAATGGAGGCGACTTAGAATTTGTTGAAACCAATTACGGCTCATCACTTGCCCAAATATTGGGGTAAACATAACAGGGTCCCTTGTCCAGTAAGCCGGAATTCTGTTCTTTCATATAATACCCATCAAAAGGACCAGGGCAAAAAAGGAGAACATTTCTGAAAGGGAGACAGGGTAATCATATATGATAGAATGCCTACTCCTTGTTCCCAATCTTTCACTCTCAAGGCGCTGGGTGCTTGCAAAAAGGTTGGTTTGGCAAACAATCTGCTCCACGAATGCCTCACTAAAAAACAGGTGGAAAAAATCCAACCTGGTGGAATTACGGTGAATTCCGGGAGCAATGCAGCCAGAGCGCCCCTGCTCAGTGAAGGGATGAATGAGGGGAAAAAAATCACTCCCATCTTCCCAATTCCATCCCACAAATCCCTCGTCCCCATCATCCCCATCACCGCCTTCGTCTGGGTGGGGAGGAGATCCTTGCGGGGGAGGTTGGGGAGAAGGAGTGCGGAGGGCTTCCCCACTGTCACTCCTCTTCCCTCTGCCTTTACCCTTTCCCTTTCCCTTACCTTACGGCCTTGAGGAACATTAGGGGACTGTGGGGATGAAGTAGGGGAATATTGGGGAGCATAAGACATGCTGGAGAGTGGTTCCTCCCCACCTTCCCCCTCCATGACAACACCACGTGATTTTTCACGCACCCTAGCTCGACCACGTGTCAGGGGATATTGGGGAGCATAAGACGTGCTTGGGAGTGGTTCCTCGCCACCTTCCCCCTCCATCACAACCCCATGTGATACAGAATGCACCCGCACTCGCCCACGTGATACACTCCGCCGCCTCGCACTACCTAGGGAGAGCAATGACTCACGTCACTCTCACTTTTCATACTCCTCCCTGCACTTTCCCTTTCACTCCCCACTCCCTCCATGACACTTCCTAACTCCCCAAACAAAATACTAGGCCCATACCTGCTCGTCCGACGTTGTGTGCGCTCTGGGCCACGATGAGATATTACCTTATGTCCATACCACGTGGCAGCACGTCCCATGACTCCATCCTCGTCATCGAAATCTGGTTTCACATCACTTTGGGGCTGGGCATAGGATGTTGCATGTGGTTTCTTGGTCGGCTGCCCCTCTCTAACAGCACGGTAAGTCACGTACTGCCGCTTCCTGGGGGACGGGACTTCTTCATCACTGCTGGTGGTTTCCTCCTTCTCTGGCTGCACATAATCTTTATCCACAACCTTATCGTCCAGTGGGGAATCACTGTCGCCTGTAAAGGCATCCAGGGCGGCTTGAATTTCGACCTCTGAGAGACCTCTCTTAGCCATGTCTGAGCAGGACGGTTGCTACCAGGTGAGTGGACAAGCCGCGGGTTAGCACGGGGTCGCCAAGTGTCCCCACCTGGTGGAAGGTAGAGGAAGGTCATGCTAGGATACATACCGCAAATCAAGCGCGAAATTTGTAAATTGTCGAAATTATGCACTTTGCAATTGCACGACGTACCGGTACGTCGCCGGGACTGGCAAATGCAAATCGTTGCAACATACCCATACGTCGACGGGACAGGGCGGGTTAATATAGAACTTAACGGTTAAATCATGAGCTATACTTACAATACTTAAGCTTAAGATTACAGGTACAGTACTAGTTTATACTAACACAAATACTTAAACTTATGGCACTACACGGGTCCCTCCTCTGGAATAAAAAAAAAAGAACACATCGGAAATCAACATTCAAATCATTCATCTACATTTCCTTGGGACGTGTATGTGGACGGGACTGACTTACCAAATTTGACTGTGAACACGACTCCAATAAGTGGCACCTGTCGGTCCACAAGAAAAATCACATACCCCAGGGGGTCGCTTCTCTGTCATGATAAACACTCAACATTCAGTGGATAGATGTGCCCCAGTCAACCTCCTGCCTGGGTGGCAACATGATTGTCTCACCTGGACAGACCCATACTCTCACTGCCAGGATAGTCATAGGGACCCTTCCCATTCATACAACCTATTAGCTAATCGCATTTATGCTCCCGTCCATTCGTTCTTATGCTTCCAGCTCTCCACCTAGTAAATGACAAGTGCCTGTCAGGTCCTGAAGTCACTGTTTCACCCTAGACTGTGTTGACTGTAAGTTGAGAGGTAGGTGCACACTGCCCCTCTAATTAAAGCAATCTAAAATTTCCACTGAACTGGGCTGCGCCCATAACCCAAACTCCTATGAACTCACAGTCAATAGTCAGACAGTCCGACCCGCACACATTTCCCTATCCATCTCTTAACTTGATACTGCCATACCCAGCTTAACACTCAACACTTCTCATTAAGTCTCTGGGGAGGGCATCTCTCATGAGGCGGCAACTATTCATCCACTGGACCAGGCTCAAATGCCCCCTCCAGGGTTCCCAAGGGCCACTCTTCTCTGCAACAGGGCCTCATCCATCCCGCAGCTCCCTGCATCCTCTTCCCCGTGAACATATCGTCTACCACGTACACACCTCTGTCCACCAACACTTCCACTACACAATGGCGTGATGTGTGTGGACTGTTTTGTTTTGAGGGGAAGAACCTAACGAATCGGCTATCACGGTCCACTGAGCTACACTCGTTCTACTTGACATGTGATCCCTAACTTCCATTAACAACTCATCTTCCACCTTACTACTCCTTCCACTAGACAAATCCACAAAATACACAAGTTGTGTCTCCATCTCAGTATTCATTCTATTCTCGGTGGAGTACAATTTTGCTGGTCCTCTAGGAGCTCCAAAGAACACTAATTCTAGAAACATTGCGAGATTAAGTGGGCCTCCAGTGTACTGTTATTGAGGGATTCTATCACACAATATCTTATACCACAACAATGTCTTATCCCACAACAATATCTTATCCCACCCCTTTAGCTAGCAGTGTAATGACGAGAATTTTAAAACCACCAATGCTGACAATTATGGAAAATGGGGTAGTGTGATCTTTTGAAGAAAGCGTGAGCAGTTTGATATCAGCACACCCTGCGGGCCACTCAACCTCGTCTGTACCACTCCTTGGAGGATAGCAAAATTCATTTTACTAAGTATTAAGAACTGAGATACAAATTACTCTTCAAACTGTGAATTATACCAAAACAAAATATGATGAGGATCTATATCAACAGAAATGTGAATCTGCTCAAACTGAATGTTCAAAGAACACTGTTACACTTTACAGAAATATGAATCTTCACGAACTAAATTAATATTCAGTAATGAGGATTTACAGTATAACTCCAGGAATATGTATCTTTACACACTAGATTAATATTCCAAGAATACTGATACTGGATATAGTCCCGTGGTCTTGGTCAGACTTGCCGGGAAGGAACCTAAAGGTTATCACCAAAGAATACTCTCTAACACTAAATGCACAACTGAAGAATCTTATATAAGTTAAACACAATAGTCAATAGGATCAGTAATCACATGGACCGTAACGAAATGGACAAATGGACCAGCCGATATTCACTTTGATTCCATGAACTAAAGAGGGGGGGGTGATTTACTGTGTCAGCGGTTTGGCCGCGGCTTGAACGCTCGAATCCTTGGGATGCAAGCCACGGTCCTTCATAACTCTCGTCTGCAACAATGAAAAGGAGCGATGATCTCGTTATTCAGCACAAGAAGGATCAGGGGAAAGTATTACTAATTTTATTCACGAACATATATGATCACTTAATACACGAGGGAGAGAAAAAGGGGGGTGGGGGTGAGAGGTCGGGCACTAACCTGCAACGATGATAGGAGCGATGAGCTGAATTGTTTGGCCCGGCTTCTCGCCTTTAATAAGCATCAAGACAGTATTCAGGAATCAGTTAAAACTTCAACTGATTGCTTTGTAATATTTTGTTTCTACTAGATCTTCCAAAGAATACGAGATATACGTTTGCACTCAACATTCGTAGATAATTGACTTAATGTGTTGACTTTTTTGTAATAAGCGTGTAGGAACTTTAATTATAATGAAGGCAAATTAATTAAGAACTCAAACAGTTTTATTACCCGTGTCGGTTACGTGCCTATGTGACTGTAAACAGGACTCAATGACATAAAATTCGCGCTTCACAAATGACAATCTTCAATATTCTTACTTCAGTCAACTCTTAATCACCACTGCATAGTTCAGAAGGGTAAATCTATTAACTTCGGCCAGTAAATTTCTAGATTAGAATACAAAGGAAGACATTCACAATTTACAATCTATACTAAAATTTCTGCAGTTATACGTCCACATCAAAACTCAACTTAGCATTATCAATAGCAGAATCATGTTCAGATTATGAATATCAACAAAGACTAAATTCAATATAGAACTTAAAGGTTAAAACATGAGCTATATTTGCAATACTTAAGCTTAAAATTACACTTCCAGTACTAGCTTATATTAACTTACTCTAATTCTTCAAATCATGGCACTACAATGCTACATCAAATGGGTCAACAGGGACCCAGTGAACTGCAAGAATTTTCATGGTCATATCTGTTAACACATCATTGAACCTTGGGTATAAAGATACCATCACGATCAAAAGTTAAATGTCACTTTCCTGTCGGTTGTGACGATGGATGCTCTTCACTTAAACACACAATAAAAGAGTACGAGAAGGAAGGATGCTCACCAACGTTCGGAAGGGAATATAAAATATAGAAGGCTAGACACAATGCTGCCCGGGCTTGTCTGCGAACTTTCCCGGTGATAATACCGTGCATCGTTAATTGTGCAATCCAGTAATGATATCTATATTTTTCCCTGCAGCACTAACGTTGGTGACCGGTGTAATGATCCTGATGTGGCTGCTGATGAGGCTGAGTAATCATGGGGTATTCAGTAATACAGCAGATCGAAAGAAATCTTTTCACTATAAACGGGAACCAAACCTCAGCCCTGTAATCGGTGAGCAACAGACCAGGTACTGTACGTTTGCTTTACTGATTTGTTTATATTATTTGCTTTTCAGTGCAACACTTTCTGGGGATCAACAGTATATAGAAACGTAAGTACACCATGTTTATAAGGTGAGTCACAGTTAGTGTAAATATATGGAAATCATAGAAAGAATGCAAGTAAGTTCTACTGGAGAACAGTGTGGGTGAAATTTTCTTATGCTTGCTAAGAGAAAGAGGATAAGGATGTTACTTTCCGGGAATTTGTGATACAACATTTAGATCAGACTGGGTCAAACACTTTTCTTGACACTGATGTCATACACATTGGTCGTTATTTAAAATCAAAGACTTGTAACTACTTTTTAAATCATTATTGAGCAATATAGTTCATAGATGAATTAATTCTTCATTATCCTCTTCAATGATAAATAAATTACATCTGGACTTGAGAATATGTTGGTCTTACTTCTAATTAATTATTACTCCCGTGCGAGAGAGTATATTAACGTTTTAATCGTGTGTGTGAGTGTAACTCAACATGGTTGTTCACTGTCAACCAGATTTGGTGGATTTGTTGACTTAAAGCCAATAAGGAAGCTTCTTGTTCTTGTTCTTGCTCCTCTTCTTTTGAACAATAATTAAAAGATGATGACAGAGCTAGTTTTAGGATGGCCTAACAAAATCATCTTGACATATTTTGTCTGATCTAGACCGAACGTGGTGAAATGCTTTGTGCCGATGCAAGAACTAAGTGAGACATTTTGGGAACAATTAGCCAATGGTCAAGACCAAAGGGCAAGGTCAACTTAACATCATTTATCCTGTTTAGACGATACTTTGTGGACTGGTTGAAGGTATGACAAAAATAAAAGGTTTCGAGTTTGACAACAATCACTCAAAAGTCAAACTGACAAGGAAAGGTCAGATTTCGAACCGTGTGTCTGTCTGTTAATGAAATTAGTAAAAAGACTTTGATCGGACTTGATGCAGCCATAGTGGAAGTATTAAAGGTCAACTAAGGGGCTTTTTTTTTTTTTTTTTTTTAAATAGGTCAAAGGCCAAGGTTGAGTGACATGACTATCTTAAACAGTTTTTGTTTGATTTGAGTACACTTTGAGGAAGAGTTCAAGGTCACGCGAGAATAAGGGAAAGTGAATTTCAAAGCAGCCAATTTAATATCAGGCCACAGAGAAAGGCCAGGGTCAAGGCCACATGGCAATGGCAACTTAAACAGTTTTATACTGTTTTCGACCAAAAATTGTGGGAGGTTTCAAGTTCAAGTAAGGATGAAGGGAACAGTCACTGAAGATCAAGGTCTCATGGTAAAGTCAAATCATCAGTTTTCAGACCCATTGAATGCTTTTTTTTTTTTTTTTTTTTTAATGGTACTTCCTCCATGCCTATAATGATTTCATAAATAAAATACCTATGCAAACACAGTGATCCAACATTGATGAATGTATAGAAGCTAGGTTTTCAGGGGTTACAATTGAAATAAATACTTGTTTAAAACAGCCCACATCCTTAATACCGTCTGTATTATAACTTTTGTTTGAATTTAATCACTTTCTGTTATGGATCGATGGTAAGCGTACTCTTCTCGTGATGCGTGACCTTCAAGTTTAGGGTAGGAGCTCACAGCATGGTGGACATTAAAAAGTGGGTGCTGGTAAAATTGCACCCTGTCGGTTCTACTTATATATCCAAAGTCTGATGTACACAATCAGTCAGTGCAACACTCCAACTCCGATTTTCACATGCATCACTCTTCCTATAGACACCTCCTCCCTATTCATACTTGTCCAGCATGGTGCAGCGTGACTCATGGCTATCGCTCTTCCTCTAAGAAGTATCTGAGCCTTCACTTGGACTTAATAATATGGGAATAATACAGTTACACGTAGAAATATTATGCTACTTTTTTGTTGTTGTTGTTATACTGTCGGGTACAAAAGTTCGCCTAATATTACATCTCTGCTACTTACCGCATTCTCTTGTTGGTCAACACTGAAAACTGAGAGGGCTGAAACATTTCTCTGCTCATGGATCACTCTGTCTAGTATGCTGTGCCAAGGAGAAGAGTGACAAGTATGCCATAAGGCTGAAATTTACTCATTGGGATAGTAGGCAAACTTTTGTCTCCGACAGTACACCTGGGGAAAAAAAAATCTTTAGGGGTAGACCTATTCGTATGTGTCCTTCGCAATTCTCTCTCTTTACTCTCTTAATATCCTAAATCATTTTCTTATTTCTTATATACTGTATGTATGCTACTTAACCCTTCCGTGGCTGTGGGTCCGGAAATTTCTGTGCACCCCAGGCTGACGCCGGGGCCAATTTCTGAAGTTTCGAAAATTGATTTTTGTTCTTGCCATACTGAAGAGAAAGTTCAGATGCACCTAACAGTACACATCCCACTTCCTAGACCCATTCTGTTGCTTGCAATGGAGCGCGATAGTTGCAGAAATATCGGCAACTGATATCTGCCGCTGTAGTGCTGCCGCAGTGCAACTTTGCAGGTGTTGTTATTATTTTTTTTACTACCCAAAACAATGTGAATGGTGCTGAAATGTTGTGCATATATGTGATGTGATGATATCGAAAGATTTCAATACATAATATGTTAGGAATGGCTCGGAAAAAAAAAATTGTGAATATTTGTTCACTTTTTTATATAAAATATGTTTAAATGTAGTATCGAGTTATTTTTCCGTTATCATTGTGCCCATGCTTGGAAAAGGGAGTGAAATGGTTGAATTTTCAGTCCTAAATGAGAAAATTGCCTATACCCCGAGGCTAGGCTCTCCCACGGGAGATGGAAGTGGAGGGTCAGATCCGATCAGCTATTGGAAGTTGAGTCGCAACTTGCCGCTCCCACACCACGTGCATGGCTAAAAATAGAATCGTAATGCAGTTTCAAAACTACGAATAAGTCTAATTATTACGAATACAAAGACAAAGCAGAAGTAAATACGTTTACAGTTGGGGAAAACTTATTTTTTCCGTAATAGCACGTTCACCTTTCTCTATCATTTTACCTTGTTATTTTTGCATTATATGTTGCTGCCTACCTGTCGTGAGTGTGGGAAAGAATGACATTTTCTGCCTGGGTCGAGATAATGGGTGTAACTGTGTGTGTTTAGGCATGGCCACGAGCGAAAAAACTGGACATCCACTTGTCATGGCAGGAGGTGGTGAACTGACAAATAAGGTGTAAGAGTGTGAAGTGAAGGTCAGTCTTATGTCCCAGTCATCCATTCACTTCCCGAAAGTTTTCACAGTTTTGTACAAGTCGCACTGCATCGAATGATTCAAATCAGTACAACAAACCTGGGCAAACGGGTAAAGATACCAAGACAAAAATAAATTTTTCTTTTATTTTCATCTTTTTTGTTTATCTCAGTGTTTATTTATAATCGAAAACAGGGTGGTTGTGTGTGTTTTGCAAGGGAGGAAAAAGATGATATTTCCTGTCTGGGTCGAGATAATGGGTGTAATTATGTGTGTTTAGGTACGGACATGAGCGAAAAAATCGTACACCCACTCGTCACAGCAGCAGGTGGCGAACTGACAGTGACAGATGAGGTGTGACAGCATGAAGGTCAGTCTCATGTCCCAGATGTTCGTTCACTTCCAAAAAGTTTTCACAGTTTTCTACAAGTCATACTGCATCGAATGATCCAAATCAGTAAAACAAACCTGAGCAAATAGGTAAAGTTACCAAGACAAAAATATATTTTTCACGTATCGTCTTTTTTGTTTGTGCCTGTATTACTTCATAATTATAAACAAGTGGTTGTGTGTGTATTGCAAGAGAAGACAAAGATGACATTTTCTGCCTGGGTCAAGATGATGGGTGAAGTTGTGCTTGTTTAGGCATGGCCAGAAGTGAAAAAATCGAAAATCTGCTCATCACAGCAGCAGGCTCTGAACTTCTTAATGATGTGCATGGGAGTGTAGTGTAGGTTAGTCTGAAGACGTTCAGAACGTTCGTTCGCTTCCCAAAAATTTTTGTAGTTTTATATAGGCCGCGCTCAAATGATGCCTGTGGCCATTTATCAGCTAAACGTCATTCGATGCCGTCGGCCACAGAAGGGTTAACTTCTTTCAGGCAGTGTTCCCTTTCTGCTGAATAACGTCGTCCAGCTTTAGGCAGAATAACACAGTATATCAAGTTAATCATTTGCTTTTGAAATGGTTGTTTGCTCATCATTTGTTTCTTTCATCCTGTTAATCTTTCTTTTCTTGATGTTTAAAAAAGCATCAATTATTATTCAGTGATAACGTGTTGGCTCTATGTTGTTTAAAATATCTCTTGGGAATTAATATATCTTTCTTGGGTGATGTGGGGTAGTTCAGTATGTTTATTGTAGCTCACATTTAACCCCTAAAGCGCGGCCAATGGACAGCCAACCCACCCCCCCGGGTGGCGGGGTTGTATCACGGTCTGAGTACCTGTAGGAAAATATTAGCCAAAAATCAGAGATTAACCCTAGAACATTATACTTGGTAAGGCAGATAGTACTTACATTCAGCTTTCTCCAGACACAGGTGTTGAGCCTTCGTGGACTACCCAAGGACTTGTGGAGACTTGCAAAGTTGGGTATCAAAATCTTCACTTTCACACCTCCAGCAACCTGGTTTCCCCTCCACCACAGCCTCATTCTGTCACAGTAAACTTTATACTACAACGTACAGGTAGTTTGGAATCTGTATTTGTACAATGAGCACTGAAAATAAGGCTAAAATCAATGAAGTGTACGGCCGACATGCAGCGCGGCAGCGGTCTTCCCGTCACTCAACAAACATTTCCATTTTCACAGCTAAAAACACGTATACTACATTATTTTCAATCATATTACTTCCCAAAAGATCACCGTGGCACGCTTTTTATTCTGCCTTATGCCCGTCACTTTATTCTCGTTCCTGTCAGCCACTCGCACTGATTCGGAAGAGCTAGAACTCGCCATAATGTCACTTTGAAAGCCTGCGGTAAACTGACGATAAACAGGGGCAAACCGGGCAAAAAAAAGCTAGTGTGACAACTGGGGAAACAAGCATTTCCTATTAGCATAAACTGCTTGTGAGAGGAGATCGCAGATTTACAGTTCTGAGCAGTCAGAGCGCTGCCATATACCACAGCCAGGCTGGCCAGGCCATGGTGGGGGGGGAGGGGGGAAAAACGCGATACTTGGCAACAACGGAGGTCAGTAGTACAAAGGTAAAGTATGCTAATTGTAGCTAAAGGGTGGTGATACTGATAGACAATACCAGCTGGAACATCCTTGCCCGCGTTTATTCAAAATTAACTCCAATCACAAACGTGATGATCCGCCGTTATGTCCTTTTTGGCGAGCATCGCAAACATGATGACCCGCACTTTAGGGGTTAAACCCTCTCAGGCACAGTCACGCGATTCGCGTTCCATGTGGTTTGTTACAAAGAACCACAGTCATGCGAATGGCATTCCTAAGCGCAAAAAAATTCGCCTAAAATTAAGTTTCTTGGCGAATTGCATCAAATTTTGAAGCATTCTAGCGAGCATGTCACTTTCCCATGGTAAAGGATTGGCAACACTGAGGCGCTTCATGGGGCCCAGCACGTAGCGATAAACCTTAGTCTCTTCCAAGTAGCCAGGCGGTAGGGCTCCATCGTGTGTCCTGTCCCTTTAAACTCCTACTACTTCTCCCCCTCCTGCCCGAGCCAAAGCCCCTATGGACTCAGTGTGATAATCCATTATTTGTGATCATATTTGTATGTGATATTGTCGATGGAACATAGATATATGTCATGAAAAGGAATTGTGCCTGTTATCATTCATTAGGCTTAGAGGCAATATGCGTGTTCACTGTAATGGGGTTTCGCCTCTCGCCCTCCCCTAGGCCCTATGGCGTGAGTACAAATACGTATATAATGAAGCCAATGCCTAAGCTGTATTTTGTGTGAAAGATATTGTTGCTGGCTTGGTGAAATTACGAAACTAGTTAAAGTTATGGACGCCATAAACCATAGTGTGGAATGGGGCAGGTATCATTTATGCTTTATAGTTAGGAAGAGATAATTAGAGGAGTTTAGGGATGAAATTATTGTGATTCTGATAGCGAAAATGCATATGGAATTGTGTGAAATATGCGTAAAACATGCTGCGAATGTTTGTGAAGGAGTGTGGTGTGTGCCAATACAATAGCATTGCATCGTACTCTCCTGATGAAGGATGCTGCATCACATTCACATTGAACCGTAGTAAGGAAGGGAATAATTACGGAGGTTGGGGTCATTGTGGTAGTCGTGTATTTGTGTATGACATAGTGTGAAGTGTAAGTGAAATGTGCCATGTATCTTCGTGACGGCATAAGTTATGGTGCGTAGCGTAGGTTAGCAATACCTTAGCGGCAGGTGTGCTGGAAAAGGTAACGATGCCAAGGAACGACAGACGTCATGAACAGGTACTGTACCTTGGTCTGACATTTAGTGATAACTTATACTTTATGTAAATTATACGTGAACTGTGCTGCGAGTGTTTGTTTAGGGGCATAGCGTAGGTGAGCGATACTTTAGCGGCAGGTGTGCTGGGAAAGGTAATGATGCCAAGGAACAATGGATGTCATAGAACAGGTAGTGTAACTTGGTCTGACATTTTGTGATAACTTATACTTTATGTAAAAAATATGTGAACTGTGCCGCAAGTGTTCGCTTAGGTGCGTAGCGTAGGTGTGTGATAGTTTAGTATCAGGTGTGCTGGGAGAGGTAACGATGCCAAGGAACGACGGACGTAATTGAACAGGTGCTGTACCTTGGTCTGACATTTAGTGATAACTTATGCTTTATGTAAAATATACGTGAACTGTGAAGCGAGTGTTCGTTTAGGTGCGTAGTGTAGGTGGGCGATACTTTAGCAGCAAGTGTGCTGGGAAAGGTAACGATGCCAAGGAACAAGGGACGTCAGTGTACAGGTACTGTACCTTGCAATGCCGGGCAACCACCCATGTCAGTGGACAGGTACTGTACATTGCTAAAACAATTGTTAATATTTATTACTCTTATCTAAAATGTTTGTGATATGTGCCACGAGTGTTCGTGGAAAATATTGTATCATGTGCTGGGGGAACGTTTGGGGAAGGAGGGGAAAATATATATATATATATATATATATATATATATATATATATATATATTCCCTGCGTGTCGTAAAAGGCGACTAAAAGGGGCGGGATGAGGGGACTAGGGTCCCCCTCCTCTGTTTTTTAGTTCCTAAAAAGAGACTGGCCAGAGAAAAGGATGGGGGATGGAGTTATCCCCGTACCCTGAAGATTGGGTCTATGAATGTGAGTGGATGTAGTACGATTGAGGCTAAAAGGTAGTAGATTGGGAGAATGTCTGTGAGAAGAAAGTTGGATGTGTTTGCATTGAGTGAAACGAAGATGAAAGGGAAGGGGGAATCTATGTTTAGAAGTGTGAATGGAAGATTGTCAGGTGTCGATTGAGGAAGGGCAAGAGAAGGTGTGGCCTTGTTAGTGAGTCCGGAAGTACAGCAATGTGTGATTGAATGAAAGGAGGTGTCATCGAGACTGATGTGGGTGAAAGCGAAATTTGAACGTGAGTTGTTGGTGTTTGTGAGTTGATATGGGCCTGGTAGTGAAAGGGATGAAGAAGAGAGGGAGTCTTTCTGGCATGATGTTGATGAGTGTCTGCAGAGTTTTGGAGCGAATGTGAATGTGGTAATGATGGGAGATCTGAATGCTAGAGTGAGAAATGTAGCAATTCAAGGCTTAGTTGGTATGCATGGTGTGCCTGGAAGAAATGAAAATGGGGAACGAATGATAGCGATGTGTGTTGAGCGAGAGATGGTGACTGGGAATACGCTGTTTGAGAAGAAAGATATTTATAAGTATACATGGGTGAGACAGGAGGGTGGAAGGGTTGTTGATAGAGCTTTGATGGACTATGTGGTTGTGTCTAGGAATGTAATAGGAAGATTGTTGGATGTGAGAGTTCTGAGAGGGGAGGGTGGAGGTATGTCTGACCAGTACCTGGTGGAGGGAAAGTTAAGAGTAGGTAAGGGATGGGTGAGAGCTAGGAGGGTTAGGTGTGGAAGGGAGGTTTTGAAAGTGAGTGAGTTGGATAAAAGAGAAAAAAAGATAGAGTATCAGGAGAAACTGAAAGATGAGTGGAACGCAGTGAAAGATCGGGAAAATGGCAGCGTGGAGGAGGAATGGCAGTTGTTTAAGAGTGCTGTGGTGGGGCATGCAGAAGAGGTGTGTGGTGTGAGACGTGTGGGTGGTGGTGTAAGAAAAGGAAGTGAATGGTGGTGCGAGGAAGTAAGTATGGCTGTGGCTGAGAAGAGACGTGCATATGAAGTGTGGCTGCAGAGGAAGGATGAGATGTCATATGAAAGGTATGAGGAAAAGAGGAATAGAGCGAGAAGGGCTGTGGGTGATGCTAAAGTGGCAGCAGATGAGAGGTGGGGTAGGCGGCTGACAGAGAATTTTCAACAGAATAAGAAAATGTTTTGGAAGGAGGTGAAAAGGGTGCGAAAGGGAGAGTCTGGGAAGGAAGAACGAGTAACAGCAGAGGATGGAAGGATGTTAATTGAGATAGATGCAGTAAGGAAGAGATGGGCAGAGTATTTTGAAAGATTGTTAAATGTAGAGGAGGAAATGGTGGCTGAGATTGTGGCGGATGGAAGGGTGCAAGGAATAAATGTGTTGGGGGAGTTGAATGATTCTTTGATCACGAAGGAGGAAGTGGAGAAGGCAGTAAAGGAGATGAAAACAGGGAAAGCTGCAGGTATGGATGGGTGTGCTGTGGAATGTCTGAAGGGTGGTTGAGTGACTATTGTTGACTGGTTAGTAAGATTGTTGAATGTGTGCTCTGAGAAAGGTATGGTGCCAATTGACTGGGCAAGTGCTTGTGTGGTCCCATTGTATAAAGGCAAGGGTGATAAGTATGAATGTACTAGATTTAGGGGTATAAGTCTGTTGACTGTTGTTGGTAAGGTGTATGGTAGAGTGTTAATTATGAGAGTTAGAGAGAGTACAGAGGGAGTGATTAGTGATGAGCAGTGTGGCTTTAGGAGAGGGAGGGGATGCGTTGATCAGGTGCTTGCTGTGAGAAAAGTATGTGAAAAGTATTTAGCGAAAGGCAAGGATCTGTTTTGGGCATTTATGGATTTAGAGAAAGCGTATGATAGAATTGATATGGAGGCTTTGTGGAGTGTTTTAAGATTGTATGGACTTAAGGGTAGGTTACTAAAAGGAGTGAAAAGTTTTTATGTAAATAGTAGAGCGTGTGTAAGAGTGGGAAATGCTGTGAGTGATTGGTTTCCCGTGAGAGTGGGGCTGCGACAGGGATGTGTGATGTCGCCTTGGTTGTTTAATATTTACATGGATGGTGTTGTAAGGGAGGTGAATGCAAGAGTTTTAGGCGGTCTGAGTCAGGTAAATGTTGATGGTGGAGAGTGGAATCTGAAACAGCTGCTGTTTGTAGATGATACTGCACTGGTGACTGATTCAGAGGAGAGATTGAGACAGTTGGTAGAGGAGTTTGGAAGGGTGTGTGAAAGGAGGAAATTGAAAGTAAATGGGAATAAGAGTAAAGTGATGAAGTTTACGAGGTTGATAGATGGTAGGGGGATGAATATAGTTTTGAATGGTGAGTTGCTTGAGGAGGTAGATTGTTTTAAATATCTAGGGTCACATGTTGCTGTGGATGGAAGAATAGATGCAGAAGTGAAGTTTAGAATAAATGAAGCAGGAAAGGTGCTGGGAGGAATGAAAAAAGTGTTTAAATGTCGTTCGCTTAGAACGGATGTAAAGAGAAGGCTGTATGAGGGTGTTGTGGTACCGACTGCATTATATGGGGCTCAAACATGGAATATGGGTGTAGCAGAGAGGAAAAGTTTGAATGTAATGGAGATGAGGTGTCTGAGGAGTATGTGTGGAGTGACGCGTATGGATCGGGTGCGAAATGATGAAGTGCGAAGGAGAACTGGAGTTGTTTGGGAGATGGCTGGTAGAGTTGAGCAGAGGGTGTTGCGATGGTTTGGGCATATGGAGAGAATGGATAATGAGCGATTGGTGAAAAAGATAACTAGATCTGATGTGAGAGGTGTAAGGCTGAGAGGAAGACCACGAATAGGATGGATGGACAGTGTGAAGAGAGCGCTGGATGCGAGAGGGATATCTGTTGAGCAAGGAAGAGTGCCTGTGCATGACAGAAATAAACGGAGAGAAATTGTGAATGAATAAGTGATGACGCAGCCCTGAGGGGATATTCTCCCGCATTTGGTCTGATCAGCTAGTCAGGTCAGGTGCGGGTAAGGGGATGGGTCTGTTATGATGTGGCAGGAGTAAACCAGTTCTGCTGTCGGGCCCTGCTGCGGATGTCACTGATTGCATTGTGCAATTGATCTTTGTGCGGTGTGGTGCGGTGAGGATCTGTCCGCTCTCCCCTTTGGGGCTATGTATATATATATATATATATATATATATATATATATATATATATATATATATATATATATATATATATATATATATATATATATATATATATATATATATATATATATATATATATATATATATATATATATATATATATATATATATATATATATATATATATATATATATATATATATATATATATATATATATATATATATATATATATATATATATGGCAGACACCCATGGGTCCCAGTGGACTGTTATGAGACCCTGAAAAGACACTGAAAAGTTTTCCTTGATATGAACTGTTCGTAAATGGTGCAGCGGTTGGCCGTACGGGAATATATAACATGACTTGTGTAGTGCTACTCTCAAATGGAAGGTGTTGCATTACAGTGAATAATATCTCTTATTTTTCAGCTGAGAACCTAAAAAGCTCATACTTGACTATCTGTGTCAGTGCTTGCCAAAATGGAAAAGAAAGTTTGTCTTCTGACCTGTGACACAAGGTTCTCTTCGAGGAGGAGACTGAGAGTGAGGTAGATGACGAGCTGACCGATGTTTCAAGTGAGGAGGACTGGGATGATGTCCAAGAGCATTCCCCTCGTGAGGCTTTGCCCACACTTGTACCACGATGGGAGGAGACACCACCACCACCACCAGTGTCAGGACTATTGACCCAGCCATCGTCTTCACTTGGACGACAGGCATCGCCTTTGCTTGGACCGCTCGCTCCTACAGCCATCACGGTCTCTCCACCTCAAGCTTCCAGTTCCCCCTTGGCCGAGCCTATGTCACCGGTAGCACGGGCTAGTTACACAACACTGGCACCTGCACGTGGTGCAGTGTCTGTGGCGCAATTGGTGCAGGAGGTGACTGTGTCGTCGTCCCCTGCCCAATCGATAAGGGTGCTGTCTCCGACAGCATTCATCCCCTCTGAAGTTTTCCAGCAGCAGGAGACAGTCTCATCATCCTCATCATTGGAACCCTCATCACCTTGATGAGGCTGGCATGGTCCATGGCCCGGCTATGGGGACGGCCAAGGGGTATCCGAAGAGGAACAATGATGTCAGTACGCCGACCCACTGCCACCACTGCGGGAGGTGTTACTGAAACGGATCCTGGGTGGAGCAGTGGCCCTTCCGTATGAGACCAACAGCTACACATCTTTCCTGGGGATTGAGTTGGACGCATGGTTCTTCTGCAATGAAGAGGAGATGGCCAAGTTCCTGGGGCTGTACTTCTTCATGGGGATGATGAATCTTCCAAGCATCAGGCATTACTGGATGAGATCCCGCCTCCACAACTACTCCCTGTTCACGCAAGTGAGGAGTGGAAGGTGTTTCAGGACCATCCTGAAACACTTCCATGCCTTCAACTCGCTTGCGATACCCTAGGACAATCACGACCGGCTCATCAGGGTTTGCATGGTGATGGAGTACCTCCTTCAGTGGTTCCAGAACACCTACTTACCCGAGAAGCACCTCAGCCTGGACGAGGGCTCACTCCCGTGGAAGGGGCGCCTAAGCTTCCACGTATACAACCCCATGAAGCCCTCAAAGTATTCAATCAAGCTTTATATCCTTGCTGAGGTTTCCTCGGGTTACATCTGGAATTTCGTGGTGTATACGGGGCAGAAGAGGGCACTGGAGACCACCATGTGGAGCCTTGTAGAACCACTGAAGGATCAGGGATACAAAGTTTACATGGACAACTATTATAACTCTGTATCCCTGTGCGAATGCCTCTTCAGTACAGGAACCTACGTGTGTGGGACCCTACGCCTGGCAAGAACACCAAAGCAACTGCAGGATATCGCAAGGACAAAGAACCTGCCAGAAGAGGGCATGACAGCAATACACAAGGACAACGTGATGGTGTTGCTGTGGAAGGACAAGCGTATCATCAACATGGTCTCCACCTTCCACAGCACGAGTATCGTCCAGAAGCAGATTCGAGGGAAGACCAGGGCTTCTGACGGGAGGACAACCTTTGTCCAGAAGACCATTGACAATTCCGTCATGGTGGATGACTATAATCGATACATAGGTGGGGTGCACCACTTCGACCAGATGGTCCAGTACTACCCCATCCAGTGGCGGACCGTGAAGTGCACCAAGAAGATCTCCTTCTGTTTCATCCACATGACCATGTTCAATGCATTCGCCCTGTACAAGAAGTACTCACATGGGTCAGTCACTCTGCTCAAATTCGTGGAGGAGATAGTGAACAAGCTCCTCTACTTTGATGAAGCAGAGTGGCCTGCATCAGGGCATGTCATCCACCATTTCCCTGACCTTCCAACCCGACGGCCAGCGGCACATCCAGCACCAGTGGCACCTGCTGCAGCACCAGCACAGGTGCTATCACCACCGGCTCCTGCACCAACACCACCATCTCCAGGAGGAGGGCCAGCACAGGAGTCAGTGCCACCATCGCCTGCAGGACCAGCACAGGTGCTGAAAGAACCTTCAACGGTTCCTGTCCCATCTGGAGAACCTGCTGCCGCTGCCATGCCCAGGCCTGCAGTTGCACCTCCAGGACAACAGGACCGGGGAACACCAGGAGGACATTCAACCAAGCGTCGTTGTTTCATCAATGACAGAGTGCGGTTGGATAACACACTGAGCCACCAACGGGAGAGGATCCCCAACTGGAGGAGGCTGCGGTGTACCATGTGTTCCCTGGTGAAGATGAGGAGGGACACAAGTCACATGTGTCCTGTTTGTGATGTGGCACTGTGTGTGGGTGATTGCATTGAACGGTTCCATGCTGAGCGAAGTACTCCCTAGTGCAGCGTACACACACACACACACACACACACACACACACACACACATACACATAAACAAAACACACACTAACACACTTACACACACACTAACACAGACACTCACACACACACACACACACACACACACACACACACACATAAACAAAACACACACTAACACACTTACCACACACTAACACAGACACTCACACACACACTTACACACCTTTAGACACACACACACACACACACACACACACACACACTCACACACACACACACACACACACACACACACACACACACACACACACACACACACACACTAACACAGACACTCACACACACTCACACACACACACACACTCACACATTAACACACACACACACTAACACAGACACACACACACACACACACGCACGCACGCACTCACACACACACACACACACACACACACACACACACACACACACACACACACACACACTCACACTCACACACACTACATAACTCCTCATCTTCCAAACCCAGAAGGTCCTGCAACTTCATCAACACCCTTGGAGGAAGTGAGTTCTCCGAATTTTTGTTGATATGTTATACTGACCTATTATTAATACCCCTATGATATTCAGACAAATTACCATCTTCTCCTACATATTATACATATGACAGAAAGTACAGCTTCATTAGTAGTAACTTGGTTAAAGTAGTGTTCATGTGTAGTAGGTTACAACCATAAACAAACAACCTTGGAAGATTTTACAGTCTGTACATTACGTAAGAAAAAAAAAAAAAAGCTTTGGGAGCATAGTCTTTAGGCAAAGGGGGAGAGAACATTGTTCTTTTTTTGCTTGCAGTAAAAGTAGGTAGCGACCGGAAGAATTTTCTAGCTTTGTCGTACTATTACTCGAAACTATTGGGCGTATTGACTTCTTCAAAGAACCATGATAAAGACCAGTAAATTATACCTATGTTCATTACCAGAATATAAGCCTTTGCGAGCATTTTTGGTAGGAAAAGGAGGGGGAACAGACTTCATTTTTTTCCTCGCTTCCAGTAAAAGTAGAAAGCGCTCGGAGGAATAATCGCATTTTGTCAGCCAATTGCTTGAAAACTAGTGGACGTATCAATTTCCTGTAAGAACCATGATAAAGAGCAGTAACTTCTACGTATGTTCATTTGCAGAATATAACCCTCTGGGAGCATTTTCAGTTGGAAAAGTTGGGGGAACAGACTTTGTTTTTTCCTCACTAGCGGTAAAGTCGAAAGCGCTCGGAGGAGTAATCTCACTTTGTCGGTCAATTACTTGAAAACTATTGGATGTACCGATTTCCTGTAAGAACCATGATAAAGAGCAGTAAATTATACTTATGTACAAGACATATCAATGTAATATCTATGATAAGAATTCGTTGTTACATAGTCGGGAATATAGTGAATGCTGTGTGTGCATCACGAAAGTGATGCACGGACATGAGTTCCCAGTTGTTTTGGGCGATTTACTCGAAAACTATGAGGTATATCGAAACTATCTGGTACTCCTTAGAAAGCTAGTGAAATTCTGCATAATATTATGCAATAAAAAGATCAGGTGTGCGAGAAAAGTTCAGAATGTGAGCTCATTGAATTTTTTTCAAAAATAGCTTTCAGTTTTTGGCTATTTTCTCGAAAACTACAAATCGTATGACAACCGGATTTGTCTCTTTAGAAAGCTGATTAAATTCTCTATCAAAACTTTTATAACATTTTCCTGTATGATGGAAAACATTCGAATGGTGATGTTGGGAAGTGAAATTGACATAGTGAAATGTTTATTCACGGCCGCTTAATGATGTTTTATTCGTGTTTTCCTTTTTTTTTTTTTTGGTGCTTATCAGGTAGAACAAACATCGTTGAATAAGATGAGATAGGTTTCATAGCAGTATATTGATGTTTGGGTGGCGAAAATGAGGCGAGAATACGTGTTATTTGCCACGTGCGGGCAACCGGGCTGGGTGGCCAGGCGGATAAAATCGTGCGCCGGAAAACTTACCAAAACTTTTCGGGCGCGAGAGGATTAACATATTTCACAGTAATGCGACAAGAACACGTTTGGTCAAGGCTGGCCACTGGATACCATCAACTGTCTCTTTTCCAACATGGGGCATTTCAGTGCCATTCTTAAGGTTATGGTGGCTGCTGGTTTAATGACAGGTCAACGAAAAGTAATGTGCTAGTGGATGAATTTGCCTTGTTCACTTGAGGTTATCTCTCTCTCTCTCTCTCTAGTTAGCAGGCCAGTTAGCCTGCTGTTTGTGAATGGAGCTATTTTGTAAAGTTATGCATTAACAATTATGTACTTTTTCTTTATAATGTTTGATTTATGTGACTGTTAAATTATGTAATTTTATTTCAGTTTGTATGCTAAATAATTTAGAGTGTTACGTAGTGTAAGAAAACTCTGGGGTATTTTGAATGTCTCTGAGTGGTAACTGTTGCTCCTTCGAGAGTGCACCAGAACTCTGTAGAAGTAGGGAGTGGTATATAGGAGAGGGAAGAGCCTAGGGGAGTCAATTTCGTTTTAGTTTTGGTTTCAGTGCAGTTCATTGTCAGTTAAGTGTCAGTGCAGCCTGGTTAAGACTGTATAGTTCTGGTACTTTTGAAAACAGTGTAGTCAGCAAGCCTATTTGGAAAATAAAGACAGTGAACTTGAGAAGCCAGTGTTTATTTACCACGCCTGAGCGGATCTTGTTGTTGCACACCAATAGGCTGACTATAGGAAAAACAACTCACTGGGCAATGTCCTTCCTATTCTAAGCTTCTACTGTTGGAGCATGTGGTAGTGTGGGCTGGGGACTTAACAGTGGTGTCAGGAGTGGGATCATTAGAGAAGTGCTGCAGTGAGTCTAATCTTTGACAGTGGTCAAGGGGGTGTGCATACAAGGAGCCAAGCTAGGCAGGAGGAGGAGGAGGAGGTGTCCCTGGCTGCATTGATGAAGCTATTGTATGCACAAAGTGTACAGCTACAAGCACAAAATGAACAACAGAAAGAACTCAAGCACGAAAGTAAAGAACAGCTAGAGGCACAAAGTGTACAACTACAAGTACAAAATGAAGAAGAAAAAGAGGTCAAGATCGAAATCAGAGAACAACTAGAAAGCACAAAATGAACAGCTACAAACACAACGGGAACATCTAGCAGCACAAAGTGAAAAACAGAAAGAACAATATGAACGACTTCAAGAGACATTACAAGAGCAACAGGAGTTGCAACTGAGGATGCAAAGACAGCTAAATGCTTGCATGGGGGAGATGAAGGAAGAACAGGAACAGTTGAAGGAGGGAGTATTATGCTGAGCTACAGCAGCAGATGTGTGAGGTAAGGAATAATGTGATGGAGTGCAGACAGCATGTAGACAGCCAGTTGAAGATTAATAAGGGAATAGTGATGGAGTGCAGACAGCACATAGGTGACCAGTTGAAAGCATGTAGTCGACCATGTGAAAATAATTAGTGTGACAATTGTGGCTGTAGAGAAATACTGCACTGCTGAGCCTCAGGTTAGTGTACAGGGAGCATATACAAAAATGGACAATGTATGTTGAGTCTTGACAAATCCCAAGCATCTAAAAATAGCATTACAAGGCTGAGTAATTAGAATGCAGTTTTGAGTCCTGCACTTAATTATCCTGACCCAATTATTAGGTCCCAAACCAGTGAAATGCATGGTTATAATGGGGGTCCAATTAAAAAAGAAATATCAGGAATTTGATGGCACAGTATCTTGGGAAGCTTATCGTGCCCAGTTTGAGTTATTCGCTGATCAGAATGGTTGGGATGATAGGCAGAGGGCAGTGGAGCTTGCTACTTGCCTTAATGGTGCTGCAATGGAGATTCCTGGGCAGATGTCAGAGGAGGAGAGGAACGGTTATCAGTCCTTAGTTCAAGTACTGAGGTGAAGATATCAGACCATATACTAGACTGACATTTACAGGGCAAGATTCCAAACCTGTGTGTGGGCTCGAGGCAAATCCCTCCAGCAGCTTGCTCATGACCTGGAGAGTATGGCACACAAGGCATACCCTGGAGCAGTACGTAATTTGTTGGCTATTCTTCTGAGGGACCAGTTCATTGATGCTCTTGATAGTGCAGAGTTGAAAGTGCAAGTGAAGCATGCACAACCCACAAGCATGCAAGAAGCAATAGAGAGGGTTCTGGAATTTGAGTCCTAAGCCAGGTCCAGTACATTCACTTTTCAAGCAGGTCAAAGTGCAGGATTCAAGGCAGGAAAGGGGCAGGTTCGTGAAGCAGAAAAATTTGAAGGAAGTTGCTTGTAGTGTGAAATGCCAGGACGTGGGAAAGAGAACTGCTACAAGTGGAAGAGGGAACAGGAGAAGACCAGAGGAGGTTGCTGGTTCTGTGGTAAGCTGGGACACAAAAAGGAGGATTGTTACAAATGGAAGAAGGAGCAAGAACGAAACAGTGCAAGGAAATCTACGATAGTAAAACAAAAGGTGTCAGACATGTGATGAGGTGGGACACTTCAATTTAGAGCATCCAAAGAAGAAAAATGAGGATAAGATGAAGACTGCAGATGACAAGAAAGAAGTGGAAAACTAGTGAAGGCTGGTGTTAAGGGGCAACCACCAGCCAGCTTTTCCCAAGTAGCCACACCATTGAGAAAATGTAAGATAACTGCGATTGACAGTGTGCAAGTAGAAGAAAGAACAGACAGCAAGAAGTGTTCCCTGGTGATTGATTCAGCCTCAGGGCAGACTTTTGTGAGGCCTGATGTGTTACATCATTGGTACCTGCCTGAGTGATAAGAACGAATGTGTGGCATAACTGAGCACCACGCAGAACTGAGGGGACCCTTGGATGTCTGGGCTGAAATGGCAGGGCAAGGGGACATGTTTCCTGTCTACATAGGAGAGATGGAGGGTCCTTGCCTTTTTGGTCTGGACTATCTGATATCCATGGAATGTGAGCTGGACTTCTACCCCATGAAGCTGAAGGTTCAGGGAAAGTTAATTCTCGTCACGGCAGTGAGATGTACCAGTTCTGGTGGCGAGGTGAGGGCTCTCCACACTACACTGATACCCCCAGGATCAGAACTACTGTATTGCTGCATGGCAAAGTGAGTGGCTCTTTTGACCGCTGTCTAGGGGTAGTGGAGCCTGATGTATGGTGCAAGATGAAGGCCGGAGTGATGGGGAGAACTTTGGTGGAAATAGGTGCAGGTGAAGTGCCGGTTGTGTTAGCCAATTTTTCCGGTAAGCCAAAGAAGATCAACGAGGGAGAAATCGTGGGATTGGGCCTGGGGTGGACCCTGAGTGGCACTTGTGGAAGGCTGTAAAAGGTGTGTAGTCAAAGATGGGAATCTGCTAGACCACTTACAAGATCTGTTTCTAAGGAGTTGCCAGTGCCTGGATGATTCACAAGTGTGGTAGTTAAGGCAACTGGTAGTGAAGTCTGCAGATGTCTTTTCCATCGACGACCTAGACCTGGGATGCACAGATCTGGTAGTACATTGTACTGACACGGGGAATCACTGCCCAATTGAACAGCCAGCCCGGAGGATGGTGCCAGCTCAATGGCAAGAAATGGAGATGATGGAGAATTGTTTAAGTCAGGGAGTGATAGAAGCATCCAGCAGTACTTGGACAGCAGCAGTTGTTCTGGTAAGGAAGAAAGATGGCTTAGTGAGGTGCTGTGTGGATTATCGAGCCGTGAATGAAGTGACAGTACTGTAAAGGATGCGTCCCCCTAGCCAAGAATTGATGACATGCTGGATTCTCTGTCAGGTGTCAAGTAGTTCTCCACCCTAGACATGAAAGCAGGATACCATCAGGTCAAGGTTGCTGAAAAGGACAAGGGGAAAACAGCATTTTCATACAGGCAGGCTTTGTGGTAGTTCAGAGTGATGCCTTTTGACTTGTGCAATGCCCCAGTTACTTTTGAGTGTCTCATGGATCGAGTAGTGGAAGGCCTACATTGGCAGACAGCTCTCATCTATCTTGATGATGTAATTGTGCTTGGACAGACTTTTGACCAGGAATTGGAGAGGCTATCAGAGGCGTTCATGGGGATCTGAGCAGCACACCTCAAGCTGAATACCAAGCAGTGCTACTTGTTCCAGAAGGAAATGGAGTACCTGGGACACATTGTAGCTGAGGGTGGCGTCCGTACTATACGGCGAAGGTGGCAGCTGTGAAAAACAGGTGGTTCCCACTTGTGTGAAGAAATTACAGAGTTTTCTGGGCTTGTAAACCTACTATCGGTGTTCAGTCAAGGACTTTGCAACAAAAGCTGCACCTTTGCACAAGTTGCTGGGGAGGAGGTAGAAGTTTACATGGGTTGCAGTGCCTCAGAAGGCATTTGATGAACTTAAGCATGCGTTGGCAAACTCTCCAGCGTTGCCATACCCAGATCAGAGTTGGCCATTCATCCTGGGCTGTGACGCTACTGACCAAGGTACTGTTGGAGTCCTGTCACAGAAGAAGGATGACAAAGAGTATGTGGTCGTGATTTACAGCAAGAAGCTCAGCCCACAAGAGCAAAACCACTGTGTGACCCATAAGCTCTTGGCAGTGATGAGGAGCCTTGATTTCTTCCTTCCCTACAGTACTTATATAGGTGCTATTTTTTGATCAGGACAGACCATGCAGCGCTGACGTGGCTGAAGACATTAAAGAATCCAGAAGGACATCTAGCATGCTGGCTTCGAAGTTGGACCAGCACAAGTATGAGGTGCAGCATCGTCATGGGTGGGTACATGACAATGCTGACAGCCTGAGTTATCGGCCTTGTGACCCAGATTGCAAGCAGTTTAGTATGAAAGAAGATTATAGCAAGAAGTGCAGCCATACTGCATTGACAGGGCCAGCATCAGATGAAATGAAGAGGATGCAGATTTACAACCAGTGCTAGAGTGGGTACAAAGAAATACAGTGCAGCCATCTTGGGCAGAGGTTACCAGGTTCAGCCCTGTGACTAAAAGCTACTAGAGTCAATGGAACCTTCTTCGTTTGAACAACAGACTACTGGAGGATCAGTGGGAGACACCTGATGGCCTCAGCAAGCATTGCCAATTGGTGGTTCAGAAGAAGGTGAGGTCCGAGATCTTGGATGAGTCCCATAACCAGATCACTAGTGGGTACCTAGGAGTGAAGAAAACTCTTAAGTATGCTGTGAAAGAAGTTCTACTGGACTGGCATGCTGCAGGATGTTGAAGAGTGGTGTTGGGCTTGTGATGTATGCTCTGCCAAGAAAGTACCCAAGAAATGTGGTTGCATCCCTCTTCAGCTGTACCAAGTGGGTGCATCAATGGAAAGAGTCATGGTGGACATTGCCGGACCTTTGCCACCTATTGAAAGTGGAAACCGGTATATATGTGTCACCATGGACTACTTCACAAAGTGGTCAGATGCCTATGCCATCGCTGATCAAGAGACTGCAATTGTTGCTCAGGTTTTGCTTGACCAGTTCTTCTGTCATTCTGAGATGCCACAAGAGCTACATTCAGACCAGCATAGAAACTTCGAGTCTGCTGTGTTCCATGAGTGCTGCAAGTTACTGAGGATCAAAAATACTAGGACGACCCCACTAAGGCCACAGTCAGATGGGATGGTGGAGAATTTCAACTGGACCCTGGGACAGGAACTGGCCAAGTACTGCATAGAGGGACAGAGGGACTAGGACCAGAAATTACCTGCATTGGTGATGGCATATCGGCCTGCATCCCACTGAGTCTACTGGTTACATTCCTGCAAAACTGATGTTGGGCCACTAGTTATCCTTACCTGTTGACTTGTTAATGGGAACACCATATGGTGAAGAGCTGCCTACAGATACCTCCAGTTATATGAAGCATCTTTAGGAAAGACTGGCTGAGGTACATCATGAGCCCTTAAGTTTTCAGGTGAAGTGATGAAGCACAAGTATGGTGCCAAGGAAAGTGAAGTGTGCTTCAAGAATGGTGACAAACTTTGGGTATACAGTTCTCAGTGGAAGAAGGGACAGTCACCGAAGCTGCAGACAGTGGGAAGGGCTCTACACTGTGATGGATTACCTGTTAGACGAAACTTAACGGATCTGGGCATGCAGGAAATCTTGCCCAAAGGTGGTTCTCGTGAACTGTCTGTGGCAGTAACATGGGCCAGGGCAATACAGCTGGAACGTGTCCGAGGAATTGTGCTCATCCCCAGTCGATGATGTTGAGGAGGACCCAAAAGCTGAAGTACAAGAAGATGGTGACAGTTTCCCGAGGGAAGAAGTGAATCAGGAAGAGTACCAAGACCTTCCAGGAGGAGTGGACTGTGTGGAGGAGCAGGGACGTCATCAGAAGCAGCATAGGAGAAGACCTGATAAGTTGAGGGATTATTTTGTGTATAATTTGATATTTCATTAGAATTAATGATTATGTTTGTAAGTACTGTGTAGTTTTGCTGGGACAATAAAAGGACTAGGGAGGGGGCAATGTTGAGAAGCTGGATTTGCTAGACAGGAAATACTGGAAGATTCTCATTACTTCTCGTATTTTTCAGTTACGAGTCAGAGGTGTCAGATAGCCTGCAATTTTTGTAGTATTTTGTGAAGTCATGCGTAAAAATTTTATGTTCTGTTTCTCTATAATGTTTCATTTATGTAATTGTTTGTTAGATTATGTAATTTTATTTCAATTTGTATGCTAAAAAATTTAGAGTGCTACGTAGTGTACGAATGCATCAGGGTGTTTTGAATGTCTCCAAGTGGTAACTGTTGTTCCTTCAAGAATGTACTAGAACTTTGTTGACGTAGGGAAAGCAGTACAGGAGGTGGAAGAGCCTAGGGGAATTAGTTTCTTTTCAGTTTTAGTTTCAGTGCAGTTCTGTGTTAGTTCAGTGTCAGTGCAGCCTAGTTAAGATTGTTTAGCTCCGATACTTATCAAAACACTGAAGTGTAGTTGCCAAGCAATACCTGTAATTATTTGGTGAATAAGGACCTCGAACATAAGAAGCCAGTGTTTATTTAACACGTCTGAGCCGATCTTGTCTTTGTACACAAAATGTCTGACCATAAGAAGAACAACACACTGGGAAACGTCTTCGTATATTGAGCTAGTGCTGTTGGAGCCTGTGGCAGTGTGGGACGGTGACTTAACTGTATCTCTCTCTCTCGCTCTCTCTCTCTCTCTCTCTCTCTCTGTTCTTGCCCGTACACCCTAACAAACAACAATATCCATTTTTTTTTCAAATCATATGGTTGTGAAGGACAACTTTATTCCAGAGTTCATTTACTTTGCATTAGACAATGCTTTCTTAAAAGGATATACTCCATTTGTAAGTTTTCATAAAACATAGGGCCAAGATATTTGTCACTCACTGAAATAAAACAGAAGCCGGAGTGGTTCTGTCGTTACAGTACTGCTTTCAGTGCCTTGAGTTAATGTACGAATCTACAGGTGGCAGACATTAAAGTCTTCTATCTCGTAAAATATATATATATATATATATATATATATATATATATATATATATATATATATATATATATATATATATATATATATATATATATATATATATATATATATATATATATATATATATATATATATATATATATATATATATATATATATATATATATATATATATATATATATATATATATATATATATATATATATATATATATATATATATATATATATATATATATATATATATATGTATATATATATATATATATATATATATATATATATATATATATATATATATATATATATATATATATATATATATTGGGGGGGAAGACAGTTTCATTCAGCTTATGAGATAAATTATGTCATGTAGTGTAAGGATTATTGAAGTCTGTGGAGGTCCTCCAGTTCTAAAAGTCTTCCCATACATTAAAGAGAAACATAAAAAACAAATGTCATCAGACTGGACTGGTTAGAATCAGTAATAGTAGTAGTAGTAGTAGTAGTAGTAGTAGTAGTAGTAGTAGTTGTTGTTGTTGTTGTTGTTGTTGTTGTTGTTTGGCCTTTCATATACAAGGATAACCACATTATCAGCACATACCGATGACATTCATTAATTTTCTAACCCCCTCCCATAGACACACATACACCACTATAGTCTGAACGTCACTAACTTTGTCGTACTCATGCACGCTCTCACTACAAACGTTATTTCCCAATTCATATTATAAGGTTAATTCAGATTGTCTCTTCCGCCAAGGAGAAGGTCTTGCCCGGCCATGAATCTCGTCCTGAGTAAGACAGATACATATGTTGCAATCAAATAAGCCCAAGCAAAAAGTGATTCAAATTAAGCAGAAAGTTTTTGTAATTATTAATCCTCCCATGACTAGATTACTTTTTGTTTACTATTGCAACCTACGCCAGATGATTTATTTCAGCTGAGTCGCAGGAGCCTGGGTGTTAATATTGGCACGGTTATCACTCTCAAGGTCGTGGTATATTATTCTTCTCCAGCAAACGCCAAGAAATTCTGTTCTGCTAAGAGTCCTAAGACCCTACTGTACAAATGATAAGAAGCTTGATCTTTTTCACCTAAGCAGTAGTACGGTCATGCTCAATTGTTAGGTATACTCCAAATGCTAATGAAACCTACTTTCCCCAAGGAGCAGCATACTGTTAACTGTACACACATATGGGGCATACGTTTAATCATAAATACATGTGAAGCAATCCTTAACTGACATCGCCCTGGAGCAGTCGGAATCAGTGTGGTATACAGAAGTATTTTGCAATACAACTATATATTCAGATACATAAGGTCGCACTAGTAATGCTAAGAATGAAAAGATTAGGACAGTCCCTTAGGTCTTTTTCTTCTTTTTCTTTCTCCATTTTCTACGATAATTTCTTAATCATGTGATGATGATGGAACATGTTTGACCTTCTTAACATGACTCCGTAATGTAGAATGAAGTCTGATCAGATCTGTTGATTGTTGGAAGGCCAGTAATTACCGACAAAATTTATGGACATGCTTACCCCTTCCCACACAAGTTTCAACAATAGAGGCGCCAGTGTATTATGATAACCCCATGAATGGTACATGAAGGATGTCATGTGAATTGTAGTTTAATCCACTGATTTTCAATTTTTCGAAGGCGTTCTGTCGGAGGAGACGGCGAGTAAAAAGATATTAGAAGCCAGCCAAGGTCGCTACACCTCCTTCATCTCTGCCAACTACGTCAAGGGCAGCGAGAGTGGGGGAGCAAGAGTCGTCCCTATCATGTGAGTTGCTGTGGTTGTACGTGTTTTGGTAGTAGTAGTGGTAGTGGAGGTAATTGTGGTGCTGGTGGTCGTCGTTGTCGTTGTGCTGCTGATGGTATTTGTGCTGAAAGTGGTAGTTATGGTGGTGGTATATATAATGAACTAAGTTTTAATGAAGGAATATAATTTTGCTGATCGAGTAGATGAGTCATTAAGGCAAAGATTCTATATTTGCTAAGTTCCGGTCTTCCGCTAGAGCACGAACAGCATTAGTCGGCTTACTCGTACCTCCAGCTCCCCATATCTACTGCCGCATAAACAGGGACAAGAGGAAAACATACTGAGTTTACCGCCGGACACGCCCAAGGGTTGAGCTCTAGTTCTTTCAGGAGCGAGCTGAATGAGTTAGCTAATGCACCACTGTATCCTCTCGTAATTATGGTAGATGTAGTGATGATGTCCCCTCATTTTTTTTTTTTTTTTTGGGGGGGGAGGGGGAGTCAGACCTCCAGCAACAAGGAAAAGTGCAGCGTGACCGACAAAGAGAGTTTGCCTTGGGGGGGGGAGGGAGTCAACGCAGGAAAAAATGATATTGGGAACAACATGGAAGGCTTCCCTTAGGATTATTTGCTTTATTACCGGTGAAACCAGAGAGAGCAGCAAATACATCTTTTGAAATATATATATATATATATATATATATAACTTCAGGTATGACGAAGTAAGAGATAGAGAGAAAAGAAAGTCAGCGCATAGATTACTTAGAAAAAAGTTAGACACAAAAGACTGAGAAAAAACATCAGACATATCTGAGAGAACAATTTACAGAATCATCGGAAAGTACAAGTAAAAGGAAAGAGGGACCAGTGAAGGTGCTGGAAAGTCTTTACCTGCCAGCTGAACGTTGTAAGGAATGGGCAGATTATGCACTGGAAAGCTAATTGCCTTACATAAAAGTTGGTAAGAAGAGGAGTTTATTAGCTGAATACATGAAAGGCTGAGAAAATCAATTAACTGTTGCATGTGAAAGCTGGATAGAAAACGAGTGGATGCATTACTTGAGAGACGCTGCGTGCCTGCCATAATCAGAAAGAGATGGTAACAAACATTTGAGAAGAACAGTTGGTTAATGAAATAGCTACAGAAGAAAGAAAGAAACAATATTGCGGAGAAGAATGAGAGAGAAAGAGAGAGAGAGAGAGAGAGAGAGAGAGAGAGAGAGAGAGAGAGAGAGAGAGAGAGATGGACAGTTGATGAGACGAAAAGCAGCTCCTTTCTCTGTTAAGCTGATATGTGGTGGACCTCCAACATATGAAATCAGTACTCAACACAGGGACTAATAATATCCCAATACTAAGACAGCAGCTGCATACTGCACAAGAATGAAGAGTGTACAAAGTCTGCTAACCACAATAAAACTTTGGGAGGTGGATATGAGTGGGGTGTTGTACAGTACTTATTTATCAGGTGGTTCAGTGAAAGAGTACAAAAGACAAATGAAGTGGTGAGTACTGAAATTTTGAGAACAGAGATTTCTGACTAAGGGTAAATGGAATGAGTGACCATCCCTCTTAGCTGACTTTTTACCAGTATGTCACTGACACCAAGAGTAAGCAAGGGTACTATACCATTTTCCTCAGTCTTATACACTACACTAAACCCACGTTACGACTAATGGGTAGGCGCCAGCATGGCATACAGTCAGAAAATTTTCCCCCAGCTACCTATTGGCAAACTTGAAGGGAGGTGTGGCACGGGCTCCGTCGTTGGGGTTTTGGGGCCGGGATGAGATGGGACTCAGATCTGTGCCAGAAGGTACTGTACAAGACATTGTGGTTCCCAGGCTGTCACTTCCGTTCCATAGAGAGGGGCTTGATCCTGGGACCAGCGCCCCAGAGGCTGCCTTAACACTGACTGTATAATGGTGGGTCAGACTGAGTCAGGACGAACTTGGAGGGTGTCCCTATAGCTATCCTGGTAGGGTGCCCCGACGCGACTGCCACGGCCACTGGCCATGGTAGGTGGGTTATGGGTCCCTAAACCCCAGCTTGGACTTTGGACTTTGCGTGGGCGGCTTGTGGCCCATCTCCTCCATTAACTACAGACATGAATTCGAAACAAAGCACTGAAAAAGGAAACCTGAGTAGACCAATCACCCAAAGGGTTAAGACTGCCATCTTCGAATGTGGGTTGCTTGAAAGCTAGTCTGGGGGAAGTGGTGGAGACCCTGAGCAGGAGATGTGTTGATGTACGGTGCATATTGGAAGTCAGGTATAGGAGAGAGTCAACAAGGATGTTTGTTGGGAATGATGGAAGGTATATGTTATTATTGCAAGGGAAGTGTGGATGAATATGGTGGTCTCAGTGTGCTTGTCAAAGAGATATGGACGGAGTGTATTTTGAATGTATTGAGAGTGAATGAAAGGCTTTTAGCACTGAAAACGTTGTCGAGAAAGCTCCTGGTCACATATTGGCATATGCTCCACAGGTAGGCTTGGATGAGGAAGAAAAGGGCAAATTCTGGGACGATCTGGTACAGGTGGCTGGGGATATGGGGGATGATGAGATTGTAGTTTTAGGTGGAGATCACAGTAGCTCAAGGATACGAAGGGATGCACGGAAGATGAGCGTATGGCATGTGTCACGGGTTTTTTGAGTCTTTTCAGTATTAAAGAATACTTTAAATGTTCACTTGTCAATATTAACAAAGGATTGACTTGTGAAAATCAAGCAATGATTACTTTCTTCTGGCACACTTCGCCGATTCTTTAAGGAAGAGAATCTATTTTCTTACTCAGCAGTACACAGCAGAGACTAATTACTCACAAATGCTGTTTGTTAGTCCTGCTAGCCTCACGAGAAAGTGACTCCACCCCTGACACTCAATAACTAAAACTAATAGTAATAAACAGGTTCTTGCCAGTGGATTAACTCCAGGTTGGACAACGGATTTAAGCTTAATACAAAAGGACTGGCTTAAGTACCAGTTATGAATAATACAAAGCATTATGCAAACTAGGAGCGATAAGTGAATTAAGCTTAATGTGGAAAAATAAAACACGAGTTTACATTACATTAAGCTGAAGAAAAAGAACTGTAAATTTATTAATTACAATGAAATAAATTTTACGTTACATGAGTCTCAAATGAATTCAAAATAAGGAGAACACACTCACTCGTTCACTCAAAAGCTAAACTCTTATGCCTAGGAAAAACGAAAAGAAATACTGGTCAGAAAAGGGGGGGCTAGGCGGGATGAACTGGGCATCGTTACGTAGGAAGGACCCTGCCACACGCTGAACCTCTACGCCGGATCACACTGAGTGGAGAATTCAGGAACTCTTTGAAGAACGACCTGCTCACACGGTGCACAAAGTCTGACTTAATTCAAATAGCGAAGCAAGGCCTGGGACCAGCCACGCCCGCTAACTGCCAACAGGAAAAATGTGAGTGATGCATGTCCACAACAATTCACTTAGTGAAAGCATCAATGTCGCGCACAAGGACGATCACTTATGAAACACTGAAAAATGTTATGAAAACAGTCCCAATCAAATGAATGCGTGGGCGGTTGACTGAGTGATACTTATTGGTAATTCCACTAGAATTCACGGTGTCCCACCAAAGTTCATTGTCACGAATTTGTTTAGATACAGAATCCCACGAATTCGTGACATTACTCCCCATCAAAATCAAATTTTTCCTTACAAATAATTTTACGATATATACATACATATAAATCCTAACTCAGTCACACCAGATTCACACTGCGGTGTGCATACTACCCTGCTACAGGAGAAAATCACAGTCGCCCATGAGCATAAAAACCTCGTATTTACATTAATAGAAGCAAGCTTGAGGAAAAAACTCCATGGCGACGATGAAAAATCCTGTACTCAGGTCAAACTGGACGAAAGGTTTGCTACATATACATTAACAACTAATTGTTATGTAGCGTGATGTATGTAATACACGGTGTAGGTGTGACAGTTGTGGTGTAACTGTACCTACGTGTAAAATTACATAATACTGATTAATAGTAAATAATGACAACGAGGCAGAAGAGAAAAGGCGGCAGCATGCGTCAGGGACGATCATTTGTTCTGCACGACAATGTTGCACCCGCCAGCTGCACCTGCAAAAGCAATCAAGGTGGAGCATCAAAAGTGTCATTTCTCTCTCTGTACCTAGCAATAAGTACTTATGTTACAAAAAGTACACTATTTACATTAACCAGGAAACGTACTCAAACTGAGCGAAAAGATTGGGCATCTGTGCAGGACATCAAATGCTGCAATTCGTTAATGGGACCCAGTTTACTGGTTAAACCCTAAACCTATTTAGCGAAAAGACTGGGCGTCTGTGCAGGACATCAAACTCTGGAATTCGCTAGGGACCCAGTTTACTGGTTAAACTAACTCTACATTTACGATTAGTGACAGGAAGCTGAGAATCCCTACACAATCTCGTGCAGGTCACATTTTAACACCGACCGTAGGTGTGAACACTCATGTGGATAATGTGCATTCTCTGGGAATCCTATCGAGAAGGTCCACAGCTCGAGACGTTCCACAAGGTAATTCATACACGGCCTCGGATTGTCTCTACGGGGTTCTCGAACTTCCCCCTTAACTTATGGTACATATGTATGTACAGGCCCTGGACATACTGTGTCCTGTGGGGCCAACGGGTGAGATGTCAGGTCTGCACCCACTTCACCACTGCCCTGTCTCTCAACTGACTCAGAGATTACGGGTGTGGTTTCAAACGGCACAGGAAGAACATGTCCCTGATTAGTGGTACGTGGACACACATTGCAGGAATGCACAAAACTATCTATCTCTCGTCCCATCCCTAGCCAGAAAAAGTCAGCTCGGATACGACCCTGGGTTTTCCTTTTGCCCAGGTGACCTCCTGACGCTGATCAATGACCCCATTCTAACACTGCTTGGTGGTACTTAGTGGGAACGATGAACTGCAGTCGAACCTCGCCCTGGGGTGTTTGTGACTCACGGTACAGCCGTCCTTGTTTACGAAGGAACTTGGCTTGACCTCCCCGTGAATACTTTATCACTCTACCCTTTTGTTTCTTCTGCATGGTAGCAAGTGTCAGGTCAGAATGTTCTTGAACAACAACTTGGCTACAAATCAGATCTTGCAGCAATGCAATGGTCACCAGGGTGACACAGTTCGGAGTCTCGGCCATGGCTCATGTTTCTGCAGCCAAAGTCTGAGTAGCGTCATCTTCAGTGCAACTATACTTGGCACCTGCAATATTGCCTATGATAAGGTCAAACAAAGGTTCTGGCATGACAACTGCAAGTGTCATACCAGTGTAAAATGGAGATGCCACCTGGATACATGCCTCAGGGAACAATCTCATTGATCCATCAATAAGTTGAGCTTGGATCTGTAGACCTGTGAACTCCTCAGGCCGAACTAGACTGCCTGACAGAGCAACCTGAGGAACCATTATCCCTCAGGACATTTACAGAAACACCTCCCACAAACCCTGGCTGAACAAGAAAGGCACTGTCACCTGTGGGAGGGCCTGTGGAGGAAGCAGCCAACCACTGATGAGGCTGCTGAATAAATGATGCGGCAAGCATGGTGCCCTGAGAACTAGATGCCTGAGGGGTCATACTCATTGCCTGGGGAGATGGAGCATTGACCTCCTGTGGCAGAGTGTTCACTGTCGCTGGGGGACTAGTGAACTGTGAAGTGCCTGTACTGGTGGGGTTGGCACCACCGTGCACTTGTTGTGGAATGAAAGCTGCATTTGCATCCTGCCTCCAATACAGTGGGGTTGGTGCTGAAAAGGATAGTCCTGATGGTCGATTGCATGGCTGATACTGCTGCAGGTTAGGGTACTTGTTGTACCGCTTCCACGCAGGTTTCTGGTTGCCCCTGGTCCTTCCTCTGTGGTTTGTTTGGACCTTGGCCATTATTCTGAGAATGGCTTTGTTGCTGGGGTTCAGTCTGAGACGGTTTCCCAGATTTATCAGCTTTCCTGTTCCAGGTATGCTGCTTACGAGTTTGATACCCGTATGCAGTGAAGAGTGCATCAGCCTTCTCCACCATTTGGCTGGCATCCTTTACCTGGCAGATCTTAAGCTGAGCCATAAGTTCGGCAGGCCACGACTTTTCTAGCTGCATGCGCAGCATAAGGTCAATTATCCCCTCATGCGTGGAAGGAGTTTCATCTTTCTCCATCCACTTATCTAAGTAAGCAGTAAGCTGGTCAAGAAATTGAACGGCAGTCTCTTTTTCTTGTAAACGTGCCCTCATAAACTGATTCTTGACGTTGTCAACTGTAAGACTGTACACTTTGACAAGTGCGGCCTTCATCATCTCGTACGTGAGATTGTCTCCACGAATTCTGTGGAGAATATCGAGGGCAGGGCCCTCAAACAGGCTAAGAAACTGAAGCCGCTTAGCTGCATCATCCAGCTGGTAAAGCTGAGCCATGTCTTCAAAACAAGCTATATATGGCTCGATTCGCTCGCCTTCCTTGTATGGAGGAAGCTTGATGTGTGGGGTCGCCATAATATGTGCTAGGGAGTGTGCTCGTGGAGCTTGGGCCAGCTGCACCAGATGTGTCTGAAGCCAAGGAATATTGCTTGAGCCTCAGCATCTCAAGTTCATGTTTTTCACGTGCCTCTCGCTCGGCACGTTCGTGTTCTCACTCTCTCTCGTTGCTCTAGCTCGTATTGATGTTCTCTCTCGCGTTCTTGCGCTGTTCTTACTGATGTTCTAACTCGAGTTTGCGTTGTTTTCGTTCATGTTCACGTTCTCTCTCAGTCCCTGCCCACTTGCCATCTAGGGCGGGACTGTTGCCTCCCCACGTGTTTGCCGTGCCTGGCATCCCGTAATGCTGGGAGACGGGAGTCCTGGAGGTTGAGCGATGCTGCACGGTGCGTCCTGCAGCTAGCAATACACCTCTTTGGTCCCTTATTCTGGCTAGACGGGCGGCCTGGTTGGGCCCGACCAGGTCAAGTGGCTGGTCATGCGTTGGCTAGGGTCAAGTGGGCACTGGGGGGCCTGGTGGCTCCTATTGTCCTGGAGTCACCCTTGTCCGGGTCCCCCAGTGGTTACCTGCGTATACTCCTTTGCTACCCCTGGGGTCGTCAGTGGTTCTGTCCCTGACATATGGCCTCCCCCTGTTGGGCTCCATGGTGGGTGGGAGAGTGGGGGAATGAAGTTTTTTTTAGTGGTACATGGAGCTTCACAACAAACCTCTTGTTGACGACACGGCATCTGTCCCTGGCCATTCTTCGAACTCCACCTCACATATTGCCACTCTGGAGCCTTTCCAGACCCGTGGCGATTATCCTCCTCTGCCCCGGCGATCAGATGGGACTGGGAGGCAGTCACGTCGGGTTGGTGGGGCTATGAGGCAAGGTCTTGATGAGTCTGAGCCTGTAATATACACCAAATATCTGGTAATGATATCCTCTGAGGGGAAGTCAGTGCTGGACATTGATATTTTTGACCTGCACCGGGCAATAGTTTCTACATGTGGGAGGGAACCGAAAATCTCGACACAGGGAGACTGAAGCATTCTGGTTGAGGTGTCCTCTCCAGAAGAGAGCTCCAGTCTCATGGCTCTGAAATCTGTCTCGGGTTCTGGTATTTGCTGTGTACCACATGCTTCTTTCAACAGTTGTAAGGGCGTCATATTTTCTCATGACCTACTCTGATATTCAGAGGGACGGTTGCTGGAGGAACTGCAGTCATCAGGTGTTGTCAAAGTTGAGCGTCTACAGAAGAAAATAGATGGTGTCCTGACCCCTACTCCGACCTTGTTCCTGACCTTTAATAGATTAACTTTGCCTGCATCGGTGAAACTTGCTTGGCTATCTCTTCCAGGGAAGCCGTATGTGCCAACCCCAAAGCGTTGTTTCCACTGTCAAGGTTATGGCCATGTTAGCCGCTTTTGCCGTCATGCACAGGCTGGCCTTCCTGCTATATGTGTCTCTTGTGGCAGACAAAGTCATACCAATGACTGTCCAGGCCCCCTTAAATGCTACCACTGTGGGGGTCCGCATGCTGTAAATTTTAAAAGCTGCCCACGCTACTGTCTAGAAAAGGAGATTTTGTCTATTCGAACAACTGAGAGGGTTTCGTTTCCTGAAGCTAAGAAGATAGCCCAGACTCGCTTTTTCCAGCCCGGAATTACTTATGCAGCTGTCCTTACTGGAGTGTCTGTGCACCGCCCTGTATCTCAGAGGCAGCCTCGACGTATTCCAGTACCCACTCCTTGAACTCATGATATACAGAATGCTGTCCCCATGGTTACTACTGTTGGTGAGAATGATGCTTGCCTGACCGCTACTCCGACTGTTTCTGCCCCCACTTCAGCGGCTGACACCTTGCACACTTCTGTGGTGGTGGCAGACGACAACATTGACCGGACCTCTTCTCCCGTTGAAGCCAGTATGCCCGAGGCTCCATCTGTACCTGGTAAACGTCACCGTTGTTCATCAGAGTCCTCTGAACATGAAGACCGGCCACCTAAAGTCTCTGTTGTTGACCCTTCTGTTGACACCTCTCTTGTTCCCTCTGTCCAGCAGGCTGAGGGATCTAGCCAGGAGACTGCTGAAGCTGATGGTTCAGCTCTGGTCCAGTCCCCACCTGGAGATGTTGGACCACTTGTTGATGCTTCAGATCTGAAGCATAGGATGGCCTCCTCAAATGACTCTAGACCTGTGGGCTCTACTTCCACTTCTGGGGCTTCTGGTGGGGCCACTGGCCGTCCTACACCTCCAAAGACAGCCCCCAAGCCACTTACCAAACAAACTGGTATGCCCACTCCAAGAAGGAGTGTTGTAAAACTTACTTCCCCATCCTCACGTCTGTCTTCAGATGTTAGACAGAGGGTGCGGGTTTCTGGTGCTAGGCAGGCTCCTGTGAAGGGTCTTCATAAGCTTCAATCCAAACCCGCTCGCTCGTCAGGTGTACAGTCCCGCACTTAATCATCATTCCTCCATTATGGGTTCTATCATCCAGTGGAATTGTCGGGGTTTACGTGCAAACTATGAGGAACTGTGTCATCTTGTTTTTCAATTTACTCCTTTGTGCATGTGCGTCCAGGAGACCATGGTAGGTGATACTGTTCCTTCCGGTCCTTCTGGCTACCATACCTTTTATTCTGATCGTGTGCCAGGCCAAGGTCATCATGGAGGTGCTGCTATCTTCCTTCATAAGGATATTCCATACAGTCATCTGGACATCTCCACTACCCTGCAGGCTGTTGTTGTCCGGATGTTTTTACGTCGACAGTATACAGTTTGCAGTCTTTATCTTCCTCCTAGTGCTACTGTTCAAAGGGCGGATCTGGAACGCCTTATTCATGACCTTCCTTCTCCCTTTCTGTTACTAGGAGATATGAATGGTCACCATCCTCTATGGGGAAATAGTAAGGCCAACCCTCGGGGTGTAATGCTGGCCTCTTTAGTGGAAGATGAGGAGTTAGGCATTTTCAGTACTAATAAAATGACATATTTCCATAGTCAGACTGGAACTTTTACTGCCATTGATTTGTCTTTATGCTCAGCTGATGCCGTTTTAGATTTTACCTGGGATGTGTTGCCAGACCTGTATGGCAGTGACCATTTTCCATTACTTTTAACTACTAGTGCTGGTGGACCTCAGCCACGTCTTCCTCGCTGGCTTCTGGGTAAGGCTGACTGGCCAAGTTTCAGGGAATTAAGTTCCCTTTCCCTTTCTGTCAATGAGTTTGGCTGTCTTACTGAGGCTGTGTCATATTTCAATACCATGTTGCACTCAGCAGCCCTGTTATCTATTCCAAAAACGAAGGGTCAATTTCCTAAACGTCCGGTTCCCTGGTGGAACTCTGAGTGCAGTTCCGCAGTGAGAGCCAAACGAGTCGCCTTCTCTCGACTTCGTCGTCACCGTAGGGATCCTCAGTATTTGGTGGCGTATCAGAGGGCACAAGCTCATATGAGGCGGGTTTTAAAGGAGGCCAGGCATTCATCCTGGAAGAATTATGTTTCCTCCATCAATTCAAGGACTTCCATCACCCGGGTGTGGAACCGGGTAAGGAAAATTTCTGGAAAATTTACTGTTCACTCCCCTCCTGTTTTATCTGCAGCAGGTGGAACTGTGGCTGATCCATTTGCTGTTGCAGAGTTGCTTGCTGATCATTTTGCCAGTGTGTCAAAGAAGGATGCAGATACGTCTTCGGCTTGCCACCGTTGGCGCCTAGAGTCTCGTGGTCTCAGTTTTGCATCTTCTGGAGGAGAGCTTTACAATGTTCCATTTTCAATTTCTGAACTCCAGGCGGCTTTGTCGCAGTGCCATGATTCCTCTCCTGGTTATGATGATATTCCTTATGCCTTTTAATGCCACCTGTCTGATGAGTCCCTGTTGTTTTTGCTTTCACTGTTTAATAAGATCTGGTGTTCTGGGGAGTTTCCGGCTTGTTGGGGTGTTGCTGTAGTTATCCCCATCCCCAAACCAGGTAAGGACCACTTACAGGCGACGAATTATCAGCCTATTTCTTTGACGTCTTGTATATGTAAAGTTTTGGAAAAGATGGTCAGTGTTAGGCTTGTGTGGTTTTTAGGGAGAGACAACTTCTTATCCTCTGCTCAGTATGGTTTTCGAAAAATGCGATCTACCTCTGATGCACTACTGTCCTTGGAATCTTCTGTCACTGAGGCTTTCTCCACTAACCAACACCAGGTCACGGTCTTCTTTGATCTGGCAAAGGCATATGACACTGCCTGGCGTCATGGTATTTTACTCTCTCTTCATGAGTTTGGTCTTCGTGGACGCTTGCCTATTTTTATTCAACAGTTTTTATCTAACCGAATTTTAAGGGTGCGAGTGGGACGAGTGCTTTCTACTGCCCGAGCTCTAGAAGATGGAGTACCACAGGGGAGTATCCTTAGTGTTATACTGTTTGCTGTAGCCATTAACAGTGTCATTAGTGTACTTCCTGACGGTGTACGAGGATCACTATATGTCGATGACCTCTTGATTTCTGTTACCTCGTCTAGAATGTCTCTGATAGAGAGGAAGTTGCAGCTGGCTCTCAATCGAATTTCTGACTGGGCAGAAACTCACGGTTTCCATTTTTCTTCAACAAAGACAGTGGCTATGCATTTTTGTCGTCTTCGAGAGGTTCACCCTGACCCTGACTTGTATCTCTATGGTAGGAGAATATCTTGTGTGGAAGAGATGCGGTTTCTGGGTCTTTTGTTTGATAGACGACTAACCTGGGTTCCTCATATTCGTTCTGTTAAGGTGGCTTGTCTTAAAGCTTTGAGTCTTTTGGGGGTCTTAGCTCATACCTCTTGGGGTGCTGACCATCAGACCCTCCTCCTCTTGCATAGGTCTCTTATTCTTCCCAAACTTGAATATGGGTGTGAGGTCTACTCCTCTGCAACAGATGCACGTCTCCGGTTGTTAAATTCTGTGCATCATGCTGGTGTGCGTCTGGCAACCGGGGCATTCAGGTCATCCCCGATTCCAAGCTTATTGGTGGATGCTGGTGTACTCCCCTTGGATTTGCGACGCCAGTTGCTAATGATGAGGTGTTGGTATCGTCTTCACCACATTCCAGACTCAGTTTCTTGTGCCATCGTCTCCCAGGATTCCCGATCTTCTGCTTTTGACACCCGTCCTAATTTCCCAAAGCCATTTGATTACAGGGTCCAGTCTGTTATGTTAGCCCTCTCTGTCCCGAGACTGGCAATTTGTCCTCATTGGATCCCAAGGGTGGGTTTTGGGCTGCTCCCTCGTGTGACATTCTGTAGGTCCGTTGTTGAAAAAAAGGGCTCACTTCCCTCTCATGTGTCCGTCTCCCTCTTTTTAGAACATGCCTCCATTCATGAGGGTTCTGTCCCCGTCTATACTGACGGGACTAAGACTGATACTGGAGTAGGATTTGGTGTTGTCTTCCCTTCCTTTAGTAGGGGTGGTAGCCTTCTTGGCATTACTTCAGTGTATACAGCGGAACTGACTGCAATTTTATATGCTATTAAAATTATTTTTACTCTCCCTCAATCCGTTTTTGATTTTTAGTGACTCGCATAGTGCTTTGTCTGCACTGGAGGCTTTTAATGTATCCCATTCGTTGGTTTTATCAATTTTAGAGTGGCTTTTTCTTCTTGGCCGTCGTGGCCGCCATGTAGACTTCTGTTGGGTACCCGCACATGTTGGTGTGGTGGGCAATGAGAGGGCAGATACTTTAGCTAAAGCTGCATCTTCTCAACAGCCCCCAGCCGACTACCCACTTCCTGCTTCAGATGTAACACCTTACTTGCGGTACGCAGTTCATACGTGTTGGCAGAGACACTGGGATGTTGTTTCTCACAATAAACTAAAAGAAATCTTTCAGAGAGTGGTTGTGCCAAAGGCTCTTCCCTCTATGTCTCGGCGATTGGAGGTGGCTCTTGCTAGGCTTCGCATTGGGCATTCGCGGCTTACACATGGGTTCCTGATGAATGGTGAATCTCAACCGTACTGTGATGACTGTCTTGTTCCCCTTACTGTCTGTCACTTGCTGGTCGAGTGTCCGAGTCTGGGGGACCTACGTCAGAGATTCCTCCATAGGCATAAGGGGGCAGATGGTGCCTACTGTTTGTCCTCGATGCTTGGCAAAGCCTCTAGCGATTTTAGTGATGTTTTTAGTTTTCTTCAGGAGGCGGGCCTCCTTCCACTTTTATAAGTACTTGATATTTTATAAACTATTCTTTTATTATTTTTCAGTGTTTTGTTCCTACTACCAGATATTAACTTTAATTTGAATAGGCACTTTTTATTTTGCTGTGCATTTTACTTTGTCGTCCGGCGGCATATGACCCTGGCAGTTGCGCCGCCAGATTTTAATTATTTGCAATCAATCAATCAATCAATCACGTTCTCTCTCACGTTCCTCGCGCTGTTCTCGCTCATATTCGTGTTCTCTTTCGCGTTCCTCATGCTGAATTCGACGCTTTTCACGAGCATCATTCTCACGTTGCTGCTCGTAACTGAACCGAGAGAGGACGTAGTCCTTAATTTTCTCGGGGTCTGTAAGCCCCATATCTTTAGCTTCCTGTACATAGACGTCGGTAGACATGATGCTAACTCAGTCTGAGTGAACTAAAGACTAAGCACTGACTGCTATTTTGCAGAGAAAGATGCCAATAATCAAGAATAAAGAATATAGGCACAGGTTAGTGGTGACCAGTTCTATATGGTTAAACTGGTAAAGAAAGAAAATTAAACAAACAACTGACTGTGAAAACTATTACTTAAAATTGATAGAACTGACTCAATAATCACCAGTGAAATAGTGCCTATAGACTTTAATAATAAATACCTAAGTATGAGTGAGTATTATCTCGTGAATTACTTTAGAGCTAGGAGTTAATATCCTGGAATGAGGTCGCCAAATGTCACGGGGTTTTTGAGTCTTTTCAGTATTAAAGAATACTTTAAATGTTCACTTGTCAATATTAACAAAGAATTGACTTGTGAAAATCAAGCAATGATTACTTTATGCTGCCTTACTTCGCTGATTCTTTAAGGACGAGAATTTATTTACTTTCTCAGCAGTACACAGCAGAGACTAATTACTCACAAATGCTGTTTGTTAGTACTGCTAGCCTCACGAGAAAGTGACTCCACCCCTGACAATCAATAACTAAAACTAACAGTAATAAACAGGTTCTTGGCGGTGCATTAACTCCTGGTTGGACAAAGGATTTAAGCTTAATACAAAAGGACTGGCTTAAGTACCAGTTATGAATAATATAAAGCGTTATGCAAACTAGGAGTGATAAGTGAATTAAGTTTAATGTGGAAATATAAAACATGAGTTAACATTTCATTAAGCTCAAGAAAAAGAACTGTAAATTTATAAATTACAATGAAATAAATTTTACGTTACATGAGTCTCAAATGAATTCAAAGCAAGGAGAACACACTCACTTGTTCACTCAAAAGCTAAACTCTTAAGCCTAGGAAAAACGAAAAGAAATACTGGTCAGAAAAGGGGGGGCTAGGCGGGATGAACTGGGCATCGTTACGTAGGAAGGACCCTGCCACACGCTGAACCTCTACGCCGGATCACACTGAGTGGAGAATTCAGGAACTCTTTGAAGAACGACCTGCTCACACGGCACACAAAGTCTGACTGAAATCAAATAGTGAGGCAAAGGCTGGGACCAGCCAAGCCTGCTAGCTGCCAACGGAAAAAATGTGAGCGATGCATGCCCACAACAATTCACTCGGTGGAAGCGCCAATGTTGTGCACAAGGACGATCACTTATGAAACATTGAAAAATATAATGAAAACCGTCCCAATTGAATGAATGCGTGGGCGGTTGACTGAGTGATACTTATTGGGAATTCCACTAGAATTCGCAGTTTCTCACCAAAGTTCAGTGTCACGAGTTTGTTTAGATACAGAATCGCGCAAATTCGTGACAGCATGAAGACTGTGAATGGGGAGAGGATACAGGATTTCGCGGGGGTAATGAACAAGATTGTGTGCCACATGAATTTTATGAAATGGGAGCGTAGGTTGATTACATGCGAGTTTAAGAAATATAGTAGCCAGATTAATTATTTCCTGGTCAGGATTGCTTTTAGGAGGTTAGTGATGGATGTTAAAGTTAGTGGGAGCGAAGAGTGTGTAAAGCAATACAAAATACTGACCTGTATTAAAGAAGTGCATAGTGAAGGACCTATGCACCCAGGAGGAATATATGGAAGTTGAAAAAGCAAGCAGTAAAGGATACTTTCTATAGCAAGATCAGTAGAGTTGTGGTCGAACAGGGAGCTGTAATGAGAAATGTTGAGCAATACAGAACTCTCAAGAACAGTTCCTTAAGAGATACTGATTCAGTGCATGGGTGGACAAAGGGTCCTCCATGACGTAAGATAACAATGGTGGGATGAGGATGTAGAAGCCACAGTTAGGCGATAAGAACTCTTTTCCAGGAATAGAAAATGAATGGTAACAGAAAGGAATACTTGGCAGTCAAGCATAAGGCCAAAAAGGAGGTAAACAGGGCAAAAACCTTGAGTTTCACAGACTTTTACTGGACAGCCTTAATAGTGACGAAAGGAAGAATCTGGTATTTAAGGTGGCATAGCTAATGAAGACAGAGAAGAGGGATATCAGAGGTGAGCAGTGTGTGAAGAATGAAGAAGTATAAGTAGTGGTGGACAATGAGTATATTAAAGACGCCTGGAGAAAGTATTAAAGCAGGTTGCTGAATAAGGAGTTTAACAGAAATAGGAAAGGTTTGGAGTCAGTGGATAAAGTGTTTGGCCCTTGGCCTTTGTTCAGTGCTGGTACTGTGAGCACGGCAAATGGCAGGATTCACCTAGGGAAGGCGACGGGTGTGACTCGATTTACTGCTGAAATGTTAAAAGCCTCAGGAGACATAGGAAAGGGCTTAGTTTCTGATGTGGTCAGTTTGATTGTATATGAGTGTGTTGTTCCGATGCGACTTGCTGAAGAATGTAATTGTAAATGTGTATATGGGGAACGGTGATGCCCTGGAAAGACGAAAGGATACAGACATAAAACTTTTGGAAATATAATGAAGGTAATGGAAAGAGTACTGGAAAGTACGATAAGGGAAAGAGTGAATACTGAAGAGATGCAATTTTGGTTTATGAGAAGCAAAGGGACCACTAATGCCATATCCATTGTCCGACAGCCTCAGAATTAAAATAATGGGGGAGCCAAAGGTAACCTGCACTTTGTTTCTGTTGATTTGGAGAAGGCCTTTGACAGTCCTGGCAATTGCAAAACGTATGGATACATTGTAGGGTGTCACTGTGACAAAACATGGCAACGTATCCATAAGTCGTCGGGATGCCTTGGGTTATTAAATTTGGAATACAATGTCCAGGTATGTCGTTGACTGCATTACAGTGGTGACATTCAAAAATTGCTTGGATAAGTATCTCGCTTCAAATCTCCGGCTACACAGCTTCATGACTGAATAATAATGTAAGCTGTTTTTCTCTACTTCAGGTCATGATGAAATTACAGCAGGGAAACACTATGTAATTAATGATAACTAACATACTGACACTTGTAGTGTATAGATATAGTAGGAGAGAATATGGTTTACCACTTTTCAGTCTTTCCTATGAAAATTCCATGTCATCTTTTCCATGCTGCATGGTGGTCATTCTCACATTTTTCCCGCCAATTTCGACTGGAGGGTTTGGTGGGTGTGAGGTAGCCTTCTTGCTGTACTATCCTTACCATCAACTTGTAGAAGTAGATATCAGAGTGATAGTCTTCTCTGTAACAGGTAGCCTCGTAAGGACCATTAGGTCTGTTGCTGTTTGCTTTCCTTTGTATTCCTTCGAAGTAACTCCATTTTGTATACTGTTTGTGATAAGTTGGTACATAGGAGATGTAGTGGTAAAGAACAATGCCAATTTTGTGTGTGCAGTGTGTCAGGGAAAGCATGTAGAGATTGAGAGGCAAGAAAGGATTAATCTTGTAGGAGGGTCTCTTGAGTGTATGGAAAAGTCTTGCTATATGGGGAACATGCTCTGTGCTGCAGGTTGGGCTAGATCTACTTATGTGGCTAAGGTAAAGAGTGGTTGGAGGAAGCTGAAGGAGCTGTTGCCTCTCCTGACAATGAGAGGGCTCTCCCTCCATGCAATGGGGTCCTTGAATGAAACATGTGTATAGAATTCATGGATATTCGGTTGTGAGACCTGGATACTAAAGGAAGTGGATTTTGTCAGCTCAAGCACACAGATTTATTTTTTAATGTGTCCGACTCTGGGCATAGGATTCAAAGCCTGCTTCTAAGGACCAGTAGCCATCCTACATACCCTATACCTCTACATATCACTATATGATAATGGTTAGATGGATGTGTAATGCATCCTTGAATGAGAGGCCTGGGAGGGGGTTATGACTGCGATTGAAGAGTTGAGAATTGAATGTATTATTGCTGTGATGAGGAGGGCTAGGTTGAAGTGGTTCGGGCATGTTGAGAAAAATGGAAGATGATAAATGGGTGCAGAAGGTAACAGATGTGAACGTCGTGGATAGGGCTGCCAAAGGCAGAGCAAGAAGAACCTGAGAAGAGATCATAGAGTGTAACCTCAGGGATATGGGACCGAATATAAAGATTGCCAGAGATTGAGCAGTGTGGAAAGCCGCCATGAGGTGACCAAGGCTGCCTCATGGAAGCATAATGGAGCCTATATAAACGAAACTTAAAGACGTTTGTGGATGGCTATAGAAGGAGAGACGTAAACAGAACAGACATATTTGGTTTGATAGTATCAACATAGCTACTGACAGAGTGAAAAGAATATTCGGAAGATTTGATCTGGGAATATGAGAAAATGGAAGATTAAAACAAATGTATATAAAACATTCACCTATGACTTAGAAGTGACTGTGTGGGGAGTCTCATGGTTGGACTCCAGTGTGTAGGATTACCAACAGCTACTTGACCGGAGGTACGTTGTTGCAGGAGATTTTGACTAGCTTACTGTTTGGCGGAAATGGGTGCACCACGGGAAAAAAAAAAAAAAAAAAAAAAAAAAACATTGGCGTCCAGGCAGAGTTCTCTTTCCAGTTGTTGCGACAGAGCGGTAGATAGTCCGCCAATCAGAAAAGATGTTCTCATTAGTTGTGTGGGGTACAGGGATGCATCGCAATATTATATATATATATATATATATATATATATATATATATATATATATATATATATATATACGTATACATATGTATATATATATATATATATATATATATATGTATATATATATATATATATATATATATATATATATATATGTATATATATATATATATATATATATATATATATATATATATATATATATATATATATATATATATATATATATATATATATATATATATATATATATATATATATATATATATGTATATATATATGTATATATATGTATATATATATATATATGCAGAAGGGGAAAGGATACTCGAGTTTGGGGAGGCAACGGACATGATTGTGTGCAACACATATTTTAGGAAAAGAGACAGTAGATTAATTACGTATGAGTCTGGGGGAAATAGCAGTCAGATAGATTATTTTCTGGTTAGGAGGGCCGATAGGAGGTTAGTGAGGGATGTTAAAGTTATAGGAAGTGAGGAGTGTGTGCAGCAGCACAAACTATTGATTTGTGATATGGTGCTTAAAGAACAAGTGATGAAAAAGAGGACTTATGTACCTAGGAGGAAAATATGGAAGCTGAAAAACCAAGTAGTAAGGGATGCCTTCTATAGCGAGTTGAGGAGAGTGGTGGCTGAACAAGGAGCTGTAGACAGAGGCGTTAATGAACAGTACAGAGCCCTCAAGAACAATTTCTTGAGATTCACTGATGTAACATGCGGCTGGACAAGAGGACCACCAAGACATAAAGTAACTTGGTGGTGGGATGAGGGTGTAGAAGCTGCAATTAAGGAGAAAAGAAGGCTTTTCCGGGAATGGAAGAAGGGTGGTAGCAAAGAAGAATATTTGGCTGCCAAGCGTAGGGCTAGGAGAGAGGTATACAGGGCAAAGTCTGAGTCACAGAGACAATTACTTGATAACCTAAATCATGGGGAAAGGAAAAATATATTTAGGGTGGCAGGTCAGATGAAGAGGGATAATCGGGATATCATAGGTGAGCAGTGTGTGAAGAATGATGAAGGAAGGGTAGTGGTGAACAGTGAGGATATTAAAGATGCATGGAGAGAGCATTATAACCGGTTGTTGAATGAGGAGTTTGACTGGGATAGGGAAGGTTTGGAGCCAGCAGATCCAGTGTCTGGCCCTTGGCCTTTGATTGGTACTGCTACTGTGAATGAGGCAATAGGCAGGATGAGGGTGGGGAAGGCAGCAGGTGTGTCTGGGTTGACTGCCGAAATGTTGAAGGCCTCAGGCGATATAGGGGTGAGTTTAGTCACTGACCTGATAAACAGGATTATTTAAGAGTGTGTTGTCCCAGATGATTGGCTGAAGAGTGTAATTGTAAATGTGTATAAAGGGAAGGGTGATGCTCTGGAAAGAGGAAATTATAGAGGTATAAAGCTTTTAGATCAGATAATGAAGGTAATGGAGAGAGTTTTAGAAGGTATGATTAGAGAAAGAGTGAATATTGATGAGATGCAGTTTGGGTTTATGCCAGGTAGGGGGACCACTGATGCCATATTCATTGTTCGACAGCTTCAGGAAAAATATATTGGTAGGAGAAGGGATCTTTATTTTGTTTTTGTTGATTTGGAAAAGGCCTTTGACAGAGTCCCTAGAGAGGTGGTGAAGTGGGTAATGAGAAAGCTTGGCTTGGAGGAGTGGCTGGTTAGGGTGGTTATGGCCATGTATGTGGGTGCTCACACCCAGGTGAGAGTGAATGGAGATTTGAGTGATGAGTTTTCCGTGAATGTTGGTGTGCATCGGGGGTCAGTCTTGGGTCCCATGTTGTTTGTCATGGTGCTTGGGGCCCTTTCACGTGACTTTAGAGGCGGACTCCCGTGGGAGTTGTTGTGTGCTGATGATTTGGTGTTGGTTGCGGAGAGTGGGGGGGGCGGGGGAGGGGTTTGGGGGGTGGAGAGATGGTGTGGGTCAAGGGGGTTTAAGGGTAGATGCAGATGAGACAGGGGTGATGATGTCTGGGGTTGGTGGCGGTACTGTCGGGGACGAGGGAGGGTGGCCGTGTGCGGTTTGCCGCAAGGGCGTGGGAAGTAATTCCATCTTGTGCAGTGTGTGTGATAAATGGGTGCATAAGAGATGTAGTGGTATCAGAGGTAGACTGCGAGATAATGCTGATTTTATGTGTATGGCGTGCCGGGGTGAGCAGGTGGAGATCGTCAGACGTGAAAGGATTGAACTTGCTGGTGAATCTCTTGAGTGTGTTTAAGAGTTTTGTTATTTGGGAGACATGTTGTGTGCTGGAGGTGGGGCTGGAGCTAGCTCTGTGGCTAGGGTGAGAAGTGGTTGGAAGAAGTTCGGGAAGCTCTTGCCTCTCCTGACATTGAGAGGGCTCTCCCTACGTGCTAAGGGGTCTTTGTATGCAGCATGTGTTAGGAGTGTAATGCTGTATGGCAGTGAGACCTGGGCAGTGAAGGAGGAAGACATTCGCCGGCTCAGACGTACAGAAATGACAATGATTAGGTGGATGTGCAGAGCGTCCCTGCGTCCAAGGCCTGGAGGGGTTGGGTTTACAATGGAAGAGTTGAGAGGTAGGATGGGACTGGAGTGTATTGGTGTTGTGATGAGGAGAGGTAGATTGAGGTGGTTTGGACATGTGGAGAGGATGGGGGATGATAATTGGGTGAGTAAGGTGAGAAGTGTTAATATTGGGGGTGGGGTTGTGAGGGGTAGACCGAGCAAGACATGGGACGAGGTCATTAAGTGTGACCTTAGGGTTAAGGGACTGAACAGGGAGGCTGCAATGGATCGTGCAGCGTGGAGAGCCGCCATTAGGTGACCAAGGCCGACACATGCAAGCATGTTGGAGCCTTTAAAAAACGAAACGAAACGAAACGAAAAACGAAAACGAAACGAATATATATAGATAGATATATATAGATATATATAGATATATAGATATATATATATATATATATATATGTTTAAGTGTTTTATAATTATTTTTACAAGTGCAATACAAAAACTGATACTGTTTATTGGATATTGGTAAGAAGATTATTGGAAATACCTTGAGTTATATATATATATATATATATATATATGTATGTATGTATGAATAAGTGTTTTATAATTATTTTTACAAGTGAAATACAAAAACTGATACTGTTTATTGGATATTGGTAAGAAGATTATTGGAAATACCTTGAGTTAGCCCACCTGTTACCTGAAAGAAAACCATTTGTAAGCAGGCCACAAAGAAAAATACCTATAAGAAAATTCTTCTACTCAGAAAATTGTGATGAATATGACGATCAGTGTATCCTACCTGTTACATGAAAGAAAACCACTTGTCAGCGGGCCAGAAAGAAAATTACCTGCTTGGCTATAACTAAATTATTTCACTCAATACTCTGGGGAATTGTGCCGAAAATGAGCATCAGTGTATTTGTGATGTGAAATACAAATAATGTAATTTCTGTAAATCATATGATTTTCACTTTAACCCTGATTAGTACAAAGCAGTCTGAATTATGGTACAAATAATTACCTCATTCTCAATGGTAATGCGTGAAACAAGCACAGTATTCACTTGTCAAGGTGCAATGACCCATAATCGTGGTGTAAAGTGCAATTCTAACTGTCTTAGTAATGGGAAAATATTATTATTTACGGAAGAAGTGAGTACAGAAAAACGAAGAGATATTTCCTTTCCCACACACCTACGGGGCATAGTGGCACAATGGAACCGGCGTTAAGCCTCTGAGGGAGCCACATGGACAGGGTGATGACCCATTATCACGACGGTGAGTAAAGAGAAGTAGAAAAACTAGTGGAATTTTCCGCATTCCGTCTAAGGACGCACGGGCAGTGTTACAATCACCACCCCAATCAGTGCTGCCAGCGCTAGCCACCAAGGCCAAGCCCACGGCCAGTGGCACGCGGTCAGAGCCGCCTGCCAAAACGTGAAAAAACACTCATCTTCAACTCATCCTTACTCATCGACGGGACCACCTAGAGACCTCGGGATACCTTCCTTAGAAAGAGGAAGAGTGATGAGTCGTATGAGCTTTCATTTGGTTCTTCAACTCTCATAGTTTAGCAGATATTAGATTTGAAATAAGGATTTTTTTTTTCCAAAATCTTGGAAATACCCTGTAGGGAGGAGTAGCAGTGGCCGAGAACCCCGAGCGGCCAAGGATTAAGGCATCTGGCAATAGATAGATAGATAGACATTTGTTTTCACCTTCATCTCCTTTCTTCTTTTCATGAGCTCGATGGTCGTTTTTTAATACTTGTTGGCTTTGGTTTTATTAGGTCGATCTACTACATTCACTGATTCCCTTAACACTTTTGCTAAGCTATCGTTCAACTCATCAGTGTCACACCCATTACAACGTAAAGCCTGAAAATTTTTCTAACTGGAATGCTGCTTTGTTTTCGTTTACTATTAGAGGGCATACCTTTTTTTTTTCAGTTAGCTTCTTTATTCCTTTCTGAAAATGGATCTGGCTGTGTAACCCCCCACTCTATGGTCACTTCCTGTATTTACTTTGTTGATAACTGTGACACTAGTGATCGTGTTGCTCATATCTGCTCTCATAAAGTATATTTCATTCTCAACTTCTCCAATTAGGCTTTTCCAGTTCCATTTTCTCCCTGTCTTTTGTGGAAGAATGTGCTCATTACTCTCATGTTACACATTTCAACAAAATTTGCCACTGTTTCAGTTCTGTCATTTTTCTCTCCTATTCCGAATATTTCCATAAATGCGTCTCCAATTTATGATTAATTGTTCAGTAGTCTTCAAAACATGACTGTAAAAACAGATGAACAACAGCCATTGAGACAGATAAAGCCGATTAAGCACATGGAAAGGCAATGATTCCCGCATACAGCCCATTACATACGACTAATTAAATGCCGTCTAAATTACACACATCGAAAAATGTACAAATTAGAGGAGATTCAGTTTCTCGTATGTAATGGTCTGTATGCAAGGATCGTTGTGTTTCCATGTGCTGGATCGACGGCATCTGTGTCGATGGCTACAGTTCATTCTCTCTTTTAATCCTCTATTTCATTGACTCTTTGAATGTAATATAACCTTGGATTTTTTTGGTTGAATTCTCGAAAGGGTTTTAAAGTACTGGTCTGTCTGATAGCTTTCTTAACACTGCATTTAAATATATTCAGATGCTGTACATGACCATGCAATGTTCGGTTGTGGACCCCATGTTGAGACAGAGCACACATCGTATATTTGTTTAAATCAGGAGTTAGGAAGCAAGGTTCATTCGTTCACGGAAAACATCGTTAGATGTCCTGTAGCGCTGGCTGTTAGGGACGGTGATCTCCAGTCTATCTAGTTGAGAAGACCCATCTATCTCCGACAAGCAAACGCCCTTGCAGGAACGTCCCGTACACTGAACTAATGTTCCCTTGCGGTTGACATAACCTCCTCACACCAAGGCATGGGAAGAGTGAGGAGGTTTCACTCCTGGGTGGATGCCACATCTGCGTCTCCCAACCCAGTTAACAGGGGAAGAAAAAGAAGGTTCCACGTCTCAATGTTTTTAGGCTAAAAGTTTATCAGCCAGTATTGTAAATGTTTCCAGGGTTAGAGGAAACAAGTAAGCTTGTCACTCAGCCACCTGAGGTAAAAAGAAGCGTAGTAACAAATAAGAGGAAGGAAGGGAGAATTAGATAGAGAAAAAAGCAAACACAGAAGAAGAATGTTAATGCTGAAAGAAGAAGTAGGCACCACTTCATCAAGTGATGGACGATGGTCGTTACCATCTACCACTGGATCTTGCCTAATCTTGGAGTGATGTTGGTGATGAACTGTCATGGTTATGTACCTTTGTAAGACTGCCAATTTGTTCCACTAATTAGAGTGGGTGACAAATTACCAGTCTGATAAATTAACGGAAGGGTAACAGACTTCCACACTGATAATCTAATGAGGTGTGCTGTGCAGTTTGAGTGGATGAGGAAGATGAATTATTGTTCTGAATCTGCCCGTGTCGGTGACTTGTGGATAGGCCGACAGTTAATAATGACTGAAGATCTGGATCAATACTTGTAAGCTGCAATGGTGCTGAAGGCTACGTTTCTTTAAAAGTCAAACTTAGTAGGGTGATTTTAAGGAGGTTTTCCGTTACTGGAGAGATTTCCGCCTTCTTGTGAGAAGTAAACACCAACATCTGCCAGTCTCAGAAAGCAATGTTAACTGTGAGGCGAATGAAAGAAAGTCAAGCTCGGTACTTGGGGGAGGGGGGGGGGAATAATAGGAATATACCATGTCAGTAATACAATGTAGATCATGATTATGGTTTAATCTTCCCACAGTCATAGGAGAGAGTTTGAGTTACAGTTAGACTGGCAATGGACCATAAGTTAAGTTACCTGGGGGATGGCTGGAGACTAGCTGCATGGAGCGGCTTGTTAAGGTAACTGTTAACTTTACAGGCCCTGGACAAGGCATTAACGATGCTTTTAAAATGAAATTACGATAAAGAAATCAAGGTTACATAATAACTATCCGTACACTCCAGTTTCTAAAATTTCATTGTGTAGGGTTTGCAAAAGTGTATGGGGGATCAAGGATGGGAAGGATGAGGCACACAAAATGAGTTGTGGAGAGGTATAGTAATACCTGGATACGGGTCTCCCTATCCTATCATAACTAGAACTGTGGTTTGATTTTATTATGTAACATTCCATGACCCACATGCAAGGCAAAAACCAATGTTGTGATACTGAATGCTTACACACTTCTTTGAAGAAATTTTGCCATACCATTCGAAGAAGTCTGCATTGTATATTCCAATTAAAAGTTTAGTCATATTGCTGAGACGTATGATGCAACAATCCAAGGCAATTTAGTATTATACTGTAGATCGGACGAAAAGTGTTCCGCACTCATTTATATCCACAGCTAGTCTTTTAGGTATCATTCAGTGGCTCAATCGGTAGAGAGTTGGCCTGCAGTCCTGACGGTCCCGGGTTCAAATCCCGCTGAGGCAGGGAACAGTTTAAGGATTTGAATTTCATAAAAATCAGACTTTACTGATCTACCAGAAGACCCGCCGACATGTCGTAAAAATACCCCCGCTAATACCAATACTTCAGTCCTATATGAGACAGCCCTAGCATGTATTCAGTATGGACGATGGGTGTTAGCGCCGAAGCGGTGACATGTAGAGGTGTGCGGTACGTAGGAGGACTACTGGGCCTTGAAATCAGGCTGCGAAGCCTATGCCCAGAGTCGGTCACATAAAAAAAAGAAAAAAAAAATTCAAGCCTCCCTCAAGACCACAGTTGTAAGCCCTTATAGTCTCTTAGTCTTCAATGACGATTAATCTCTGAAGTAAAGGGTGCTATGTGCGTCAGTGTTGACTCTGGCTCTTGAGGTAAACTTTGTTGATCTTCATATTAGTGTTTTATTTGTTATGTCAAAAGACTAGGTGATGCATATTTTGGTGATGTCACACAGAATGATACAGAAATAAAATAAACGAAAGATTAGTGAGCAGGAGTGTTCGCAAGCCTTTTTCTTCATATTATGGATGCAGAGAAGAAAGAACCAAAGGCCAATAGCCCGCAATGTTGTTATTTCCAAGAAAAACACAGTCAAATCCAGAGTCAATTCATTCCAGAATGTGATGACACATTGTGTTTAAAAGACTGAGGGTCGTGGACAGAGATAAATACATACTGAGGGAGACAGTACCAGAGTAACTGTTGCATAAAGACTGTGAGTATCCGACCTTTTGCATTAGACAGCTGGACAGAAAATGGGTGAAAGTGTCCTGCCTATAGGTTAGAAAAGAAGAAACTGGTGAAACTAAGGAGATAATATATTTTGACTACTATGTACATTTAAAAATAACTGCATCATCATAATAATCACAGTCATTAAGTGACCACAAAATTTGGAAGAGTCGGGTGATACTAAATTTCAGAAGAGATAGGTACAAAATGAGCTGAAGAAAACCATCTGACTTTTCAACTGAGGAAAAAAAAAAAAAAAAAAAAGACAGTGTTTAGTTTATTAGTTTAACATAATTATTTGCAGATACTGGATGAAGTAGACGAAAAAATACCCAATTGATGAAAAATTCACGAGAAAAGAACACTAAGTAACTTGAAAAGTAAAATGAGGACGCATAAAAATAGCAGTATTGAAGTTTCAGACCACGATGAAACTTCAAGACAAAATTTAGCACTCAGAGAAAAAACACCCACGCCCTTCATTTGTCCTAAGAACCGAACAGTTGATTTTGCCCTGTAATCTTGACCTACCGATTGCTCCCAAAACTGAAATGTTCCATTCATGCTTGACCTTATCCCTAGTTTGGTCCAAATCGTATAAAAACTGAGATAACCTTGTCTTGTGACTCTGACATTTGACCTCTCCTTGTGGCGCGGACGACTGACTGTCATAAAAAAAAGAATTACTTTATCCCTGATTTACCCTGACCCTTTCCTCAAAGTTTGGTCTAAATCTGATAACTTTTTAAGTTAGCCTTCCCATGCTACCTTCATCTTTGACTAATATTTTTTAAAAATCAAAACATTAGGTTAGTCTCTTGTCTAATTCTCAGCCTATCCTATAAGTCTGGTCTACATCAAATAAAATATGTTTTATTTTGTTCATACAAAAACATGTGGATCGAAATTTTACTTCGCACTGTGACCTCGAACCCTGATTGTTCTAAAAATTTCACAGCTTCTCTCTTGCCTTACACTCAGCCTTCTCATCAAGTTTGGTCTGAATTGGATAGAAACTCGTAAAGCTAAACTTAATCAGTTAGAGTTTGAGCTAACCCTGTGATCTAACCTTTGATTCATTTTCTCAGAATCTTTTGGTCAGCTTCATTTCTGACACTCAACCCTTCCATCAAGTTTGACTAAAATCGATTAAAATTGTTTGAGTGATTTGTTCAGACTGAAAGAGATACATATCCAGCAAAACATATATAACACAACGCTCTCTTCCCGTGAAAGAGCACGGCATAAGGCCAATGAAAGTTCACAATGAAACAGTTTAAAGAAAACTTTCAAAATGAAATGTGGCAATATTATAATTATTTTTTTTTTCCACCTTTACAGCTCTGGGTACAGACTAGATTGTCCATCTCCTAAGGCCCTACAGTCCTTAAAACTTGCACAGGAGGATACATACTTCCACGTACCACCGACTGGGTACTGATTGTTGTCAGACATTCTAGGGCTGTCTTACTGAGAACTGGTATAATAATATTAAGTACAGATGTTTTTTATGAATTGTTGGCGTGTCCTGCGGAAGATCAGTTAAAATAATTTCATTCAAATTCAGTCGAATAACATGTTCCTGTCTCAGCCTGGATCATTCTCATTTGTTTCTGACAACAGCCTAACTCATTATCCACTCCACAGTTTCTTTAGTTGAAGTGTTGTTAACCCACCTCATCCCACTAACGTATGTATGTGCCTGAACGTTTTGTCACTGTGACTTCCGTTGACATATATAAATGCCTTGCAATTGCAAGGTCCGTGATTTGCACATTTTTCAAAATGTGCACATGACTTTTGGTACGTATATGTGGGACACATTCCTTTACCCGAGGTCAGGCGGGGACAATGCCATATCCCGCACTCCATAGTGTCGACAACTCACCTGTTACCAGTGACATGGCTAATAAAGTCATGTCACACCACAGTACAAAATTCAAGGCGAGAGTCATTCCTCAATCAGTGACAATGTGGAGGACAAAGTTTATGTGGCGCCAGAGAAAGAAACGTTCAGAAGTAATGAGGAGGTAACGTTGCCAAGGAAGGTGCGGTATGTTGATATGTTTGGTGAGTGAAACAACGCTTATATCACTTATACTACTGTGTGAAAACCAATATACTCTTGTACTACACATAAATTTGTACCAATAAATAAATATCTGCCTATTCTGAGTGATTTGGAATAGTTACCCTTCTCATTGAAAATGTCTTCTCTGGAGCCAGGCTCAATAGAAGACAGTACCAGGTGAGGGTAAGGTCACCTGTACTGGGCATTTCTAAGCTCAGGTGAACACTTTCTCTCTGAATTTTTTATGTTTCTGATAAAAAGCGGAGGTTTTAGCCAAAAAAACAAACAAAAAATTTGTCAGGATTGGGGGGAATCATTGGTGATAAATCTGCCGGGATGTGGTGAGTTATCCCCTAAAGTACTAATCTCATCTATCGGGCTCTTTGCACAGTTTCTTAAAAGGACGAGAAACACCGATCGTGCAACATCCACAAAAAACTGGCTGCAGCTGGCTCCACCCCAACTGTGATGCAGATGGCTTCTAACCAATCAGAACTAAGTGTTGGACACACCGGAAGAGGGACCCAGGCCCGTACCCAGGTGGTGGGGGTTGTACCCCCACCTCCCTCTCGCCACGTCCCTCTACCTCTCTACCTTATTGCTACCCTACCTCCCACCCCTCTTACCACCAACACCACAACACCCACACCCTCCTCATGCCTCCCCCCCCTCCCATGTGGATCCCCCCATGACTGGGGGAGGGTAATTTCCCCCTACTCTCCCTCCATGTCCCTGTACTCCACTGGGGCCCTTCCTTTGTGTCTTGTGGTGGTCTCCTCCCATCCCTCCATCCCCATACTCCCTCTCCTGGCCTTACCACCTCCCACCACCACCCCCAACCCCCCACCCCAATGCCCTACCCTCACCCCCACCCCCTAGCAGGCAGTATCTTTACCTCCCCAGCCTCGAATATTGCGTATTTTTTACGCTTTATGGCACGTGTTCTTGAGTCATTACCTGTAATTTATTCGTGTCTTTGCATACAGTTATGCACACCACAATTATTTTAGCCATCTTTATTCGAAACCCACTCGAAAAAGAAATTTTATTTTATGCCGACACGTGCAAACATGTTGGAGCATTCAAAAACGAAAAGAAATGAAACGAAAACTAGCTAGATTTGACAGCTCGGAGGGGAGGGGAGGAGGGATGGGAAAGGGGGTAGTGCAGATTAGGCGAGTGGAGGGAAGGGAAGGGAGGAAAGAGGAGGGGAGGGAAGGGAAGAGGAGGGAGGGGATTGGAGGTGTGGGGAGGGGAGAGGAGGGGAGGATAATTTTCACTATTTATCGTATTTTTATTGGAGGGTTCATGGCCTTTTTCCGTAGCTAGATTTGACAGCTCGGCAGGGAGGGGAAAGAGAAGGGGAAGTTAGGCGAGGGGAGGGGAGGAAAAAGGAGGGGAGGGAAGGGAAGGGGAGGGAGGGGATTGGATGTATGGGGAGAGGAGAGGAGGATAATTTTTACTATTTATCATATTTATTGGGGGGTTCATCATCATTTTATTTTTTTTGTAAGCACATTACAGTGGTTTATAACATCAATACACACACAAAAAAAATTGACCGGTGATTTTTGTACGTATTTTTGTGAAGAAAACAGGTGCGAGCTACGTATTTTCTTTCTCGTCGGGGCCGTGATGGGTAACTATTATCAACTTTGACGGGCCATAGCTCGGTATCTATTGGGTCTAGGAGGGTGGGGTTTGCGTTTTCAGGTGTGTAAATTGAAACTCTATAAATCGGGCATAAAACTTTTAACCTTTGAGAAAGTCGAAAAATAGCCTGTTCTTGCGTCCTGGGGGGCAGTCGAGGCTGGAGAATTGCATACCCTAGGGGTTAAGGAAAGGAGGAGGCAGGAACGCAGCTAAGTGGAGGCTTCACATAGACAGAAATCAAATGCCATGGGAGATTCGAACAGAGATGCAACAAACAACAGAAGTTCAGTGGTGAAAATAGCAGATGAATGACTGACACTAACCTAGAGCAGTACAATCCTGAGAGAAGAGTGATGGACAGATTCATAGTATTTGATTAAATGAAGTTATGAAAGCTTTGGAAACAATGAAAAGGACTTGGAATGACGATAATAGTAATTTCACTATTGAATATAGTAAGGATACATGTGGCTGCATACAACTATATCAATGAAAATGGAAAACATAGTTTGTTGTTCTGTTATAATGCTTCACAAAGAAGGTGACATTCAAAATCTGAAATATATCATACTGATAATCTTTTCCCTGTTGTGTATATTTTTGATGTGGTTATTCTTATTAACTGTTCACACCAACCAAGAGAAAAAGCTGTATCTCATTATTGTTCAAATAGCTGGAACTGTGTTCCTCAGCCTGTCCTTCTCGGTAATGATGAATTCTACTCTTTCTAAAGCAGCTTGTTCTGATATATATCGGCATTGATGCTTAATGATAGTCTCTGTTCAACTTTCAGTGAATGAAACAGTTTTCCCATGTTCCACGTATTACGTGCTTTCTTTGCATTAATAAAACTGAACGTCCAGTTTAACAACCCTATTACCTTTTTTCGTCCCTGAAGTTGTGTCTCTTCACGAACCATCAGGCTCTCTTCTACCACCATTTTATTTTTAACCATGTTGTGCACCATAAGTTTGCAACAAGTTTTGGAGCCAGGCACAAAACCAAAACCCCGTTTTGGTTGCCTCTACTTGTGCGGAAAAGAAAAAATTACAGTAACCCCTATACTATCCAGACACCCACTTTCCGGACACCCCACTTACCGGACATCGTGGGCCTGGACCTTCAGAACCCAAAAATAGCAACAACAACAACAACAACAACAACAACAACAAAAATCCCCCAATCCGATTTTTTCCCCTCGAGTAATTTGAAATTGCTGCGCAGGCCAAACAGCCGTTTACACCAAAGCCCCCTCCCCCTTCCTTCCTCCCCCCTCCCCTGTCAGAGTTACCACTTGGTATTTTTCATTACCAAATGTGGGCCAATTTGGTAATGAAAAATTCGTTTGGTAATGAATCAGAATAATGCATTACCAAACGGATTTTTCACATGTATGAGGATACACAGGATGGAGATGGTGGATTATCTGCTCTCTCTAATTAGTCTGCTAGCCTACATAGCGTGAAAATAATCAACATGCTGTTAATTATAAGGAGAGTGATTACATGTACTTCCACTTGTATATATAATTAGTGAAGAATAAATCATTCATTTCATTCATTGCCAGACGCCATGTATCCCAGACAGGGTGGCCATGGGCTTAGAGTTAATTGTTTTACAGGGAGGGGCACTAATCCTCCACCAACCCCACTTGACGTACGGATGCCAACAGCATCTGGTGCTCCCAGGCGGTCACCCATCCAAGTACTAACCAGACCCAACGTTGCTTAATTTGGTAATGAAAAGTTAAATTTGGTAATGAAAACTGAGGAGTCTGGTAATGTGGCCGAGTTCAGATCTGGCAACCCTGTCCCCAGTTACTGCCTAACCTTCGTCTGGGGAAGACGTCCATCGTAATAGATGCCACATGTGCTCGTTCTTTTATGAATAAACAGTGAATAAACTGCAATGCTTAGCCACTAGACCACATGGGAATTAAGTGTTGTGCAGTGTTAAGAAATTAGAATTTAGAGTGCAAAGGATTAAGTGCGGAGTGAGTGTGGACTGAAAAGTGGCAGTTGAAACTGCCGGTTGAAACTGGCGTGGTTCAGTTAAGAAGAATGTGCAATGTTAAACAATTATAAATCACAGTGCAAAGAATTAAGTGTAGCACAACACTGGAATACTGTACGTGCTTCAAGAGCATTTTCACAACTACCAGAGCCTTAGAGAGTTAGAGGAGGCGGCCACAGACGAGCTTTAGGTATAGTACCCTGTACACTGCTAGGCCCAAGTATTTTCCATACTCACTTCTAATTCCTCATTCTCTGGTTCATTTTCATTTATTTCATGCTTTATGTCCATTATTGATGTGAATAGGGTCTTAAATAGTTTTAAATAAGTGCTATGCATGTCCGGTAGCGAGTTATTTAGGTGGCTTTCAAAGTTAGGCTGGGTTAGGGTCCTTTAGTACCAGTCCAGCAGTCACAGGCCCACTTTCTGGATGGGTCCATTTTCCGGACATGCCTATGGCTCTAATAAATTGGATAGTGGAGGGATTACTGTACAGTATAAGGCCAAATTTACCCTCGGAAAATGCTTATATTTTTATCAATCTTAGCCCATCATCTTTACTCATGATATAAGATAAGCAAAAAATAAATAAATAAATAAATAAACAGATGAATAAATGTACTGAAATGAAGTGAGAATAAACCTTATTTAGGTGAAAACTAGCTTTTATCAACTTCCCAACATCACTGAACAAATTTTTCCTGGATGTGCAGTTGCAAAGTACATGTCTATATGCTGAATATCACGAACTTTCTAACAAGCACCGTGGCAATTTGATACGCCCAATAGTTTTTGAGTAAATCGAAAAAAAATAGTGCCTAAAAATGTCTGATTTGTTTAACATTTCTTATCTTATTATTGACACTGTAACAAACATAAATGTAAATTATTTCCAGTTTTGTAGCCCAAAGGTTAAGGAAGCCCATGATATAACAAACATTGTTATAACCCTTATTGTTATTGAGAAATTGAATTTTTAAAAGTTAGGACCGTATCCACGAGGTAACAGCATGTAAGCTTGTGCCCGTGTGTTTGTGTTTTGGAACTTCCCCCCCCCCCAAATAATTTGCCCAAATAGGTTATTTTGCTTTACAAAAGTATGCATAAAAAGTCGTCAGCTTGCTCATGCTTTCTTTGGATTTTTTGATGCGACCTATACTTTATGAGTAAAATGCCTGAGAGAAAAACAATGAAATGCACCACATTTTCCCTTTGAAAATATACAGTCAACACACAAATGGTACACCTTATAATACATAGTATAAAAACTAGACAGTAAGCTGGTTACTCATCCTCTAGCAGTGTTATAATGCTCCTGGAACGTGGACATGGAGTTGCAAATGGGAGGCAAGGTATGATCACAGCCTATGTGTGTGTGATTACTTGTTTAATGTGTGTGTGTGTGTGTGTGTGTGTGTGTGTGTGTGTGTGAGGTGGCAATAAGAGGCAGCTGTCTCCATTGTGTTGGTGGTCGTGGTGGTGATAATGAAGGTGGCCTTAACTGTGGATGGCAGAGGGAGGTTTATCTCATTTCCTTACTCTTTCTCTCCTCCTCACCGCAGTCACCCTCAAAATCACTCTCCCCAGATACTTTGTGTCCTCGCTTTCAGTTTCACTGAATAAATATTTCAGGCACTCCTTCTTGGATAACCATTTCCCTGACATCGTGGTTACTTTCAGTACTAAAAGGGAACGGTAACAGGCAGTTATAGATTTGAAATTTGGAGTTCTGTGAAAATATATAAAAAACACTCATACACCTTCCCTGACACACTGCACTATATAACACACTATCACTGTAATACACATAAGGTATGGACGAGTGACATCAAAGAAAATGAGGAATAAAATGGCTGTCCACATGGTAGCACACCCTCCTTGCCTGGCTGCTTAGAGGACACTAAGCTAATAATAGGCCTCTTCTCCTTGTGTCAGGCTTGTGAGTGGTGCCATATATTTCCTTCAGACCTGGCCACCCTAACCTATGACTCACCAAAATTTGATGCACTTTCAGCAACAGGAAAAGTTTCTATGATCATTTATGGGGAAATTGCGTCATAGTGCATCAACGGTCACTCTTCAGTCTGCAAGCACTCTAACTCATATTGCATCATCGTGCATGAGGGGGTTAGACATTTCAACTCCATCCTCCCACTTCATCTTCGATTCCCCCCCCCCCTTTTCTACCTTACTGACAACATACGGTACTCTCTTTGTCAGCCTTTCACTCTTGATTTGCCCTCACTATTTTCCTGTGAAAATAAGATAATATTCTCTCTTCTCCCACCATTGTGGCTGTATGAGTAGCTTCATTGACTGTGAAGCTGCTGGCATCTAGTGTCAGGCCTCCTATCTTGATGTGGGGAACTGGTGTCGCTCGATTTAAGTGTTTATCCACCCTATTCTTGGGTAACACCCATGGAAGTTATCTGTAGTAGCCTAGATAATGTAATGGCCTTGTACCTCAGGATATTGAGTGAGTTACCCACACAAGGTCAAGAGCACAGGTTACGGAACACCTTTACTTTTACCTACTGTTCACTTCACAACGGCACAATAAAATCACCTCATAACACAGAAACACATCAGTTTATTATTTTATCTCACTATAAACACATTTTTCCTCTGCCATTCTGAGAGACTTTTTTGACAATATATCGTTTCAGGATCAACCAGCCTGAGGAATACTATCGGGGGATATTCAGCGTTATCAGTGGGTATGTATACTTGTATGGTGGTTATGTTAATAATTCCTGTGAAAGATAACATCATCATATAGATATAGACACATTTTTATCAGGCCCTTCTTTAGATTGAATTTTAGGGAGAATTTAAAATTGTCATTATGATATTAAATAAAAAATAATTACTAGTAAAACAATTACCTGATTTGTTGCTGTCGACATTCAGTATCAGGTGACAAGGAGAGTTGTTCTCACAGCAATAACCACCAGTTAAGCAGTAAGATGAGGCAAGATCCAAAAATAACGAAACAAAGCTCAACGTCATCAGAACCACCAAAGAATGTCCTGAGTAAATTGGGCAACAAACTCATTTATATTAGTACGTCATCGAAGTCTTCGAAGTCTTGGTTCCAATGTGCAAGTAAAAACCAACCGTACAGAATGAAGTTAAATCCAGCTTGTTTCCCCCAGCCCACATGGATATAAACTCATTCATCGGTATAGCATCCCGCTTGCACCTACCTAAAAATAACTTCATGCATACAGCCACCTGTCATCAAAGCCTTATGATCAGAGAGACTGGTTTCATCTGTAAATAATTTGATCCTGCCAAACAAACACTGGTTAAATCAAACAGGTGCTTGTCAGTGTTCCTACTCATATACTACCTAACTCTAACATCTCCAGCCCCTTATATGCCTCCTGCCGTGGACTTAGCACTATCTCGAAACAGAATGGGAGAGAGAATGAAGAATACAAGGTATATTGTGCAAGGTGTGTACTCGCCCAGTTAGTGTGCCACTGTTTTGAGGTACGTGGAAACTATCATAGTGCATGTGCTGTCACTGTATAAGTTGCATGGCCTACAAAGGAAATGTTTAGACTTCAAAAATAAAGGTTTAGTGAGCATTGCAGGTGAGGTGTTTTGAAGAATGCTGGCTTGCAGAATTGTGCAATGTGTATCTGAAAAGAACAAGGATTTTTTTTTTTTAGGTTAGGCAGGTTATGTGTGCACCAGGTGCAATACCTTCATTAAATATAACGTGTGAATTATATTTCGATACATGTAAGGATCTGCAAGTATGTATTTTGGGCAGGGAAATGGCATAACATCTTGTGGCAAGTACACTCGATATAAAAATTATCTTTACACTGGGTGACTTAACACGATAAAATAGCCTTGGTCTGAACAGCATGTTGGTAGCCCTGCTCACTATAGGCATGGGTGTTAGCACTCAGCAGGTTCGAGGATTCGGACATTCAAACAGTTTCTGTAAAGTATGGTGACAGAACTGCACACAATTTGAAAACAACATAATCAATCATGAAGTGCCAGAGAGCAGAATCACCAAAATTTAATGTAATTATGCTAATGATTGTCACCCTGGCCAGGAGGATATAATGGACTGGATTTCGTTTGTTTCGATAAATAACAGTTAAATACTATCCATGAATTTTCCATTTGAGGCCACATACCACAAATAACAAAGTTTGTGACTGTCTTATAAGGGTTTAGTGTGGCAATTGGAAATTAATAAAATGCGCTAGGCTTTAGATATAAACTAAATAATGAGTTTCTTGTGCATTTGCGTTTTGAATCCTGTCCTTTTCAATTTGATGTTTTTTCACATATAAGGAAAAATCGAAATAATAAGGATAGGATTCAAATTTTATTACAATAATACTTCTAAAAAATGTTTCCTCGTGTTGTTCTAGCATATTTTATTCAGTTACAAAAGTGATATTAAGCTCATTTGAACACTAAGTGGAATAGCAAACCACAAGCCAATTTTTTTTTTTCCAATTCTTATCACAAGCAAAATCTGACTGCTAGTCATTTTCACTAAGATGTCAAAAATTTTCTTTTTCCTATTTGATGCCACTTTAAGTTGGAAATTCTTTGAAGTTTTTGCACTATTTTGAGAATTCGTTGCATTAATAACAGGAATGTCCACTTATTACAGAGTGATATCTAGAAAACAATATATAAAAGTAATTCAATTTCTTGTACTTTAAGGAGTCACTGTACTTGACTGTACATGGTCAGCAACAGTGAAAACAAGGTGGTCAGGCATGGATTAAGTCTACTTTCTCCCTATATTCATTCGGTTACAATTCAATAGTTTTCACGATATCTCTTCATTGCCCATTATTCTTGCAGGAGACAATGAATTTCATTTAATCAGATCACATTCTTATTATTTGCAGTTACCGTTCACGAACCGATATATTGTTACATCCCCATCCCACACTGCCACAGGCTCCAACAGCAGTAGTACAGTATAGGAAGGACGTTGCCCAGTGAGTTGTTCTTCCTTTGGTCAGCCTTTAGGTGTACGGTATGCAAGATCAGCTGAGGCTTTGTAAATAAACACTGGCTTCTTAACCCGCCCCATCCCGGCAGATTTTTCACTAATGATTTTCCCAGGTCCTGGCAGATTCTTTTTTTTATTTTTTTTTTTTTTTTTAATAAAACCTCAGCTTTTTATGAGAAACATCGAAAATTCATAGAGAAATCGCTCAACTAAGCTTAACCCGAGGTGTCCCGTCAATGTATGGGCACGTTGCAACATTTTGCATTTGCCAGTCCCAGCGACATATTGGTACGTCGCACAATTGCAAGGTTGATAATTTGCACAATTTTTAATTTTTGCGTGTGATTTCTCGTACGTATACACGGGACACCTTCCTTTATTCCTCTTCAAGATACCAAGCAAGGACAATGCCTTACACCGCATAACCTCCCCCCCCCCGCACATCATTGTCTCGGCAATTCACCTGTTACCAGTGACCTGGCCAATTAAGACATTCAGGGCCAGAGTGATTCCCCAATCGATGACAATGTGGAGGACAAAGTTTACATAGCATTAGAGGAAGAAACAGTCAGAAATGATGATCAGGTAATGTGGCAAATGAATGTCAGGTATGGTGATGAGTTAGTGAGTGAAACAATGCTTATAATGCCTATATTACTGTTTGAAAACCAATATACTTTCATACTACATATAAATTCGTACCAAGTAAATAAATAAATACTGTTTATGAGTGGTGTGAAATAGTTACCCTCCCATAGAACTCGTTTTCTTTGGTGCCAGCCTGTTAGAAAACCCAGTCAGGTAAGGAGGTACTGCTACCTGGATCGAGTATTTTAAACCTCAGGTGAGCGATTTCTCTATGAAATTTCGATGTTTCTCACCAAAAGCGGAGGTTTTAGCCCCCCCCCAAAAAAAAAATCGAAAATACCTTGGGATTGGGGGGTGTCGGAGGTGCGAAATAGCTCGGGACATGACAGGTTAACCCACCCCGTGCCAGTGCCATTTTAAAACAGAGTTACGCAACTGCGTGCTCAGTGCCAATGCCGTTTGAAAACATTTTCTTTTTTCAAAAAATCATGGAGAGCGCAATGTTCAAACTAGGGACGCAATTATTGGTGAGGATGTACGTCAACTCTTCCACCATCTTGCCTCAGGTGTTCAGGCCTGTCCACCCACGTGCTGAATCATCGCCCTCTCTCTGCCACTCTGCTTGTACCACTCATACTGTACAATCATGTCTCGCCGTGGTCTCTCTGACGAGGAGATTCAGGAGCTCCTGAAGGTGCCCTACACTGTCGAAAGCGACGTTAATGATGATGTGCAAGATAAGGATTGTGTGCAACCGGAAGATGAAAGTACTAGTGAGGAGGAAATACCTACACCAAGGAAATCCAGGTCTGTGGTGTATGCTAGTAACCGAGGGATGAGGCCATCAGCCCTATGTGACGAGGAGGAGGATTCAGAGGAGGAAGGTGAGGCTTCTAGTATTCCTGGGTGGCTTGGGAAGCCGAGGATTTCCCCACGTGGGGTTGGAAGTGTTAGGAGGAAGAGAGGAAGATTTAGGAATATTCCACTGGCTGGGGACATGGGTGAGTCATCTTGCCCAAGCTATCCCTCGCACCCACGTGACCCAGCCCGCCCTAGCACCTCAGGACAAAGTGTTTGCCCATTCCCCGCACCCAGCACATCCACAGAAAGTGTTCCCCAATTCCCCACATGCAGCACATCTTGTGAAAGTGTTCCTCCTTTTGCTACATTTCCCAGCACATCAAGGGAAAGTGTTCCCCAATCCCCCACACTTCCCAGCACCTCCAGTGAGATTTTTCCCTCCTTCCCCACACTTACCCATGCTTCTCCATGGCCCTTGGATGAGGGAGGTGATAAAGTAATGTTGTTATCATAAGTGTAAGATGATATATTCACAGTGAGACACTCAGAAATAATCTTACAGTGTCTGTGTATACTGAAGACATGTTGTAAATAATTTACCGTAAGTGTAAGTGCAGTACATAGTGTAGTAAAGTTGTACGTGAATTACTGTAAATGTAAGATGAAGGATGCACAGTGAGAAAGACATGTGACAGGTGTTGCAGTACTAAGTGATTTATATGGGAAAAAAAGATGTTTTCTGTATGAATTCCAGTGAAAAAAAAAATATGCATATGAAGTGAACTGAACAGTGTAAAAAACATTCCTAGATCTTCCCATAGTAACACTGGCCAGAATACCTGAGTTTACCTTCATAGAAAACAAGGTTTTCTCTCACCACTGCAGTTCTGGGAAACCACACCTGGGGGGGCGGACTGGGGACTTCCAGAAAACGCATTTCTAGCCTCCGGTGAGTCTTATAATGGTCATATTTCTTTTTTTTTTTTTCACATCAGAAGCTATCATTTTAGCCTAAAAAAAAAAAATGAAAATTGGCCGGCCCTGGTGTGCCATTTTATGTCTGAGGTGTCTGGCATGCAGCGGGTTAAAAATGCCAGTATAGGTGACAATACCCTCACCTGGCTGTGTTTTCTTTGGGGCATGGCTACAGAGAAAACGTTTTCTATGGGAGGGGTAACTATTCCAAACCACTCATAATAGGTAGTTATTTATTTACTTGGTACGAATTTATATGCAGTACAGAAGTATAATGGTTTTCATATAGTAATATAAGCGATATGTGTTGTTTCACTCACCAAACACATCAACATACAGCACCTTTTTTGGCAACATTACCTGATCATCACTTCTGACTGTTTCTACCTCTAATGCTACGTAAACTTTGTCCTCCACGTTGTCATCGATTGGGGAATCACTCTGGCCTTGAATTTCATACAGTGGCACGACTTGTCTCTACTGGCCAGGTCACTGATAACAGGTGAGTTGCCAAGACAATGGCGTGCAGGAGGGAGGAGGTCATGCGAGATAAGGCATTGTTCCTGCCTGGCCTGGGGAAGAGGAAGGTGTCCCATGTATAAGTACCAAGAATCCGCACAAAATTTGAAAAATGTGCAAATGACGGACCTTGCAATTGTGGCACACTTATAAACGTCAATGGGAGTCACAGTGACAAAACATTCGTGAGCCTATGTACATCAGTGGAATGCGGCGGGCTATGTTCAGTTTATATTTTTCAAAAAATTACACATAATACTTTGCAACTTCACTCTTCTCACATGCACTGGAGCTATACAAACTTTAGTAACTGAAAGTACACTTAATGTTTGACAACACTTCACTATGTTTCACAAATGCTGATGATATACAAACTTCAATAACACTTCACCGTTTGCCAACAGTTTCATAAGTGCCGAAAATATACTAACCACAGTAATAGTACCAACAATGACCTGGCACTGCACTGCACTCAAACTGAACTGAAAACCGACTGAATCTCTCTAGTCTCTTCCCCATCCTTATATAAGCTTGCATTACTCTGGAAACTTCTACATTTCTCCACAGTTCTGGTGTATTCTAGTTACCAACTCAGAGACATCCAAAACATGACAGAGCTTTCCCACACTGCACAGCACTCTAAATTATTTAGCACACAAACTTAGATTGAATTTCATAATTTAACAAGCAATCACACAAATAACACATTATTAAGAAAATGAGCACAACAATTAATGTATATCTTACGAAACAACAACGCTCACAAACAGCAGGCAAACTGGCAACTCTGACTCGTACCGGAACCTACAGTAAACATTGGGAAACGTCGAGAAGCTGCTCGACTATCTAACTGGCAAATCTCGCATCTCAACAATGTTTAGTATTTTATGGGTCTGTATACCTAACAGACATATTGAAGGTAGCCTACTTAACCTTCACTCTCCTGTTTACAAACATATAATCCTGCTTCGCTATTTTAGTCATGTACTGCAGGTGAATATCGTGTATAACTGGTAAACATTAAATTACAGTGGTAAGTGATTAGATTGATGAGTTCATATTATTAGAGCTGGCTGAACAGTAAAGTATGTGTTACCAGTACTACTGCCATTGGTGGCATTTGAACAATGAACACTCCATAGAGCAATTATCTCTGTTACATAATACTACTGGCACTTTATTTTTTTGGCTAAAATTACTGTATGTTGTGCTATATTGCTTTACTTTCTTTAACACGATGTGTTTTGCATAAAAACACTAGGGAAATATGATGATTGATAAACCCTCTGGAAACTGGCATCATTATTTAGCACACTGATGTCATAGATGAGTTCTAGCAGGCTCATCAAAGCGAGAATTTATATTTGTCTGATTCTGTCTCAGATATCTATTACATTACTGTGTTTTTCATACTACATATCATTTTCCCACCTTGGGTCAGTGTATGAGATTATCACATACCTGCTAATACTGCTCAGAGCGACAGAGCCTAAGGTTGGAAATTAAAACATGACAAGCTTTCTAATACCCAAGCTTTCCTTATGCTGTGCCAGTCAGCTGCAAGGATTGAAACTCAGGTAGGCTACAGTTTCAAGGTTCATTGATTGGAGTACTAAGGAAATTTAGACAAGCGTCGCTCTTTAGGAACACATTAGTGTCATCCCAAGCACCAGTCATTCCTCTCCCATTGTTAACATTTTGTACATACAGAAAAAAGATAAATATACTGTATATACATACATAATAGAAATAATCTATATACAATAATTATATTTATATTCATCGACCAATGATGTTTGTAGACCATGAGCTGAGTGTCACTATAACCCTTCCACCCATTCCAATAAAATATGTCAGGACTCCATATTATAATTACAAATCATAATAGATAGCATGATGGATGGATAGATAGATAGATAGATAGATGGACAGATAGACAGATAGAAGCAGCAAGTCAGGGGATGAGGGGATGAGAATCGAGCAATGGTAAACATGTTTACACACTCTTAACTCAAGGAATGCTTGATAGGCACACAAGCAGCGCCTCGTGACCATACACACACATACTCACACACAGGCTTCTAGAAGCTTCACATCAGAATATTCCACGTGACACGACCCCTGCTAAAATAGGAATTTAGGAAGCAGAGCTCAGAAGGAGACAGGCCATAGAACTGACAGGTAGTGGAGAAAGTGAATAAGAAGAGGGGTCCAACTAGATTTACTTAGTATATTAAGTCTCAGTATATTACATACGCTGCTCAACTTAGACTTTCTCTGAAGATAATATATCAAGTTCAACTCCCTGTATTCATCTTTAACTCCTCCTGCTCTTCAATTAATTCAAGACTCACCTATTCCAAGAATTAAGAGTTACATATATAAAAATGTTGGCTACAAAGCTTAAACATTAAATGGTGGCAGTAACGAACGAGCCTACGAGTCTACGAGCTTACGAGTCTACGAGCCTATGAGCCTACAAGTCTACGAATCTATGAGTCTACGAGCATACAGTAGCAACAACGAGTTACAAGTGAGGATCAACAAGCTCTAAGATTAATTACAAATAACAAGTCTACAAGACAACTCTATAATCTTCACGCAACTTCAAGCAGCAGCAAGAAGAAGAAAAAACAAAGCAAGTAAAGGAAAAGAAAGACCAGAGCAACAAGCACAAAAAACCCCAACACTCTCTCCCGCCTACCTCCGTCACTGACGCAGAGGTCAAGACACACAGCAAACACCAGAACCACATTTATAACGCATCTTACCTTTCCTCACCCAGGTTACTCATCGCTACTCAGTTACTCACCACAGCTACCAGTGTGGGAAGCCGACGTCACCATGTGTATCTGCTGAGACGACATCACCATGCGTGTTTGCTGAGACAACGCCACGCCAATCAATGTGTGTACTTTCACCAGGCACTGCTCACCCACTACTCATTACTCATTATTCACATAGCTCCTACTCATACTCATTTATTTCCACAGTACTGAGTTGGAAATTTGACGTTCTATGATGAGGTTTGTCTCTGACTACAGCTGTTAACCACTACATGCACCAGACCATGGAATTTCCTGAGTAATATCGTCCATCAACCCTAGAATTATCAAGAGGAGATCTTCATTCAACCCCGCATTTATTTCCGAGATCGACAGTTGCGTCGACACTCCTCTCCGATCTGTATCAAGTGGGTGTAATTATACTTACTCATTTCTTCTCAGTGCTAAAATTAGGTATATTCAACTCCTTTACTTATTTTTATATATACACTTATACACTCACTATTTATCATTTATTACAACTCATTTACTCATCTATTTAGTAGGGACATAAACAAAAGACGTATTTCATAACACCATACCTTAGCAACATGAATTATTTTTAGCTAAGTGATATGACAGGGATATTTTCGCCCCCACCCGTGTTAATACCAGATGATACACAATTAGTAGAGCACCAAGGCAACACACCCGTTGTACAAACCTCAACACAAACTAAAGATCAAGAAACAAATACGTCAGTTCTAAATGATGAGTGGCAAACCCCCTCTCACGTAGCAAGTGAGGACTTTGTCTCTGACTTGTATACCTATGAAAATGTACTTGACAGGGTTCATCACTCAGGCAAAATCAATTCCACTATTCTCTCACACAACGATAAACAAGTCCAACTTAAATTAACAACCAGTGAAAATGAACACCACAGATCAAGCTCAGATATCTGTTTATCCTGAAGATAAAACTGCCCCAAAATTCTCTGGCACAGAGAAAGATCGTATTGACGTCATTTCATTGGTCAATCAGTGCGAACAAATCTACATCAAACGACATATCAAAAATGAACAAGAGAAAATTGCTATTTTTTCATCTTGCATGAACCAGAAAAGATGCCCAGGAAGCGATTTACTAAGGTCAGAGAAGCTCCTCAAGGCTAAGACATATGATGAATTTAAAACTGAATTTTTGAAGAAATTTTCTGGAGGTATGAACATCTTGCCAGGTATAATCCCAGAATTACATAAGATTGTAGATCTTGTAATGGAGCACACTACAAATCATGTGCTCAGTGAAATAACTGCTGATGTCTCCACGATCAAAAGGACATTATTAGCTACTTTAGAAAACTCAAACTGGATAACAGGAGTTGGAAAAATGTCCCCAGACCTCGTCGTGGACATCACTGGTTATGTAGCTGCCTTGTGTAAATTACCTGATTAGACCCTTAAGATCGCCAAGACGATCGCGTACACCCCAGGCATGTGCTTACTAGACTTAATGAACGAGGTAGAGATGCAGTGTAGTAAAGCAGGGATGGTTGACAATCAAATTCTAGTAGAATGAGAGAGTCTGAGACAGTATCAGCTGTGAAAACAGCTACAACTACCCCAAACAGAGAAAAAAATCGATCGTGAACCGAAAGCAGGCAGAGCAAACAACTAAACGTGCCAAGGGTACGATCACAAACACAAGGCTACAGGCCTTCATTACGAAAAGATATAAACAATCATATAGACAGATGCGAATCATGTGCAAAACACAAAGGATACCCAATTTCACCTGCACCAATGGGTAATTACCCTGTACCACATCAACCATGGGACGTTGTTGCTGTTGATTTACTCAAGATGCCATTATCATACAATAATAACCAATACTTATTCGTAGCAACGGATCATTTTTCCTATTATGTAATTTTAGCTCCAATTAAAGATAATACGGCAGAGACAGTAGCAAAGGCAATAATAGATAATGTAATATGTCGCTTTACTACCCCAAAGGTACTAATAAGTGATAATGGAGGAGAATTTAATTCTGATATCTTACAAGAAATATGTAAACAATACAACATCAAAAAGGTTAACGTTCTAGCCTATCACACAGCATCTAATGGGTTAGTAGAGAGACAAAACAAAAAAGTATTAGAAGTGCTGCGACACATTCTCAATGAAAATTATGCAAGCTCGGATGATTGGATTCCTAGAGTAGAAGCCTCAATTAATGGATCTATAAATATATCCATAGGTGACACACCACATTTCATTATATATGAGACAGATAAAAAACCACCATATGAGCTCCTAAAAGGTGACAGCCTGTCCATATACATTTACGATGATTAAACTCCGTTTACGTGAATTCCAGGATATACACAAAAGAGTCAAAAAACAATTGATGATGTCCAAGGAATAAATGAAGGAGGCATTTAACCCGCCCCGTCCCGACCACTTTTCGACCACTGGTACCCCCCAATCCCGACCATTTTTCGACCTTTTTTTTTTGCTTAAACTTTCGCTTTTGGTCAGAAACAATGGTCGGTGGCAAAGAAATTGGTCCCCGGGGTCCCTAATTAGCTTAACCAGGTATGCCTTGGTCACACCTGGCCCCGTGTTCTCCCTAGGCGGTCTGAGCCTCAAACGTTTTCTATGGTATTATAAGTCTGGGAAACCAATGAAAGTAAGTAGAAATGAATTTATTACAAACATAAAAACATGTGATAAAAGAGTATATTGGATTTTATACGAAAACAGAGCACAAATAAGCATTGTACCATCGTGCGAAACGAGCAAAATCGGCCAACTTGGTCACGATGAATCGCTAACATTCTAAAATCATGATACATATAATTTTTTTTACTTACATAATACTTCTACAATAACATTATACCATTTTACATTTTATTGAACTGTTTTTACGTATTCACAGGCCTTTTGATAACATTTAGCGTAATGTTAGCGCTTATTTACGTAGTGAGTGAACTCGCTGTGACTGTTGTTTCAACTCGTATTGTGCTTTTTCTACTTACATAATACTTTTCTAATATTATTATACACTTTTCAACTTTATAGAACTGTTTTGAGATTATTTCAGGCCTTACGTAAATATATAGCGTAATAATAGCGCATAATAACACACACGGTGAAGTCGCTATGACAACCATTTCAACTTACAACCTATTTTTGTACTTATATAATAATTCTCCACTAACATTGCACATGTAAACACTCGATATAATTGATATCACATCATTTCTGAACTTACGATGGAACTGAGAGTCATATTTGCGCGTACTTACACAGGGAGTGTTATCGCGATATCATTTGTTTCATCTTACACTAGTAATCAACTTATAAAATACCTTACTACTAACATTACAACATCTTCCACTGTATATAATTCCTATCACATACTTACTGACCAGAATGTGGGTGTACTCGTGACATCAATTATGACAACTTACAGTAATGTTCAACTTATACGTTTTATTCTTGCTAACATTACACCCGTTTCCACTTTATTTCCTTGCTATCACATATTTACTGACCAGATTTACACAGTGGGTGTAGTTTTGATAACAATTCTTTCCACATACACTAATTCTCATCTTATACATTACTTTTCTGAAAAAATAACACCCGTTTCAACTTTATATTTGACTTAGCACCTACTGACTGGCCTTACCATTATCATGAGCGTCATTTCGCCTTCCCACACAGTTTCAGTAGTGTAGGAAATTATGATACTCCTTGAAACAAGGCTGAAGGCACAACGCAACATTGCACTCGACACACTCGTATCTTGTGTCTTTCTCTGAGTGGATGGTCTGACTGTCGAGTGCCTACATACATGGCAGCGACGCTGGGGTTTACGACGGTTTGGTTCGGAAGGGATTGCGCTGGGGTAGTGGCGTCCTGCAAGACGTAGGGGAGTCTGAGCAGCCCGGGGGGTGCGGGTGCGGTGTGTGGGTCTGTCCTGGGCATGCTTGGCGATTATTTCACGTGCCAGCTCCCTCACAAACCCCTCAAAGGTCTCGGATACTCCGGTGGTCACTGCGTGCAGGTAGTGGGCGTTCAGGACCGTGATGTCGAGCAAGTGGAAAAAGAGTTTCTTGTACCACTTCATCGTGGTCCTGGCACAGTCAACACTTGAAATCATCGAGTCTGACTGATCAACTTGCCTCATGTTCAGATTATAGGCAAGTACAGACTCTGGTTTCCATACGTTGCGCCTCCTCTCGCTACGGTGATCCACTTGAGTCTGTGCGGTGCATCAGGGGCTGTGAACAGTTGATAGGAGGCAAACTTCCCTGTTGTGGTTCCACAGGGTTGCAAGGATGTTATTGGCCTGGAAGAAAACCACCTCGTTCTTGTCAAGTTTCCTCCCCTATCTTGACCATATGGCGACGGTTTCTCTTGACTGTACCACAGACTCCGGTGTCGTGTTGGTGGAGGAACCTAGCGAGAAGAGGGCTAGTGTACCAGTTGTCCAGGTACAACACATGACCACGATGAAGGTACTCTTCTATCATTGTCTTCACCACGGCCCCAGAGAGTCCTATACTCCGATCTTCTATTATATCTGTCTGTGCGCCCGTGTACAAGACTATGTCTTGCACATAACCAGTCTTACAGTCACACATAACAAAGATCTTGAACCCGAAATGGTGTCTCTTGCTGGGTATGTACTGCCTAAAGGAAATATTGCCTCTCCACAACACAAGACTCTCGTCTATGACGAGGTCTCTGTAGGGATAAAATGAGGAGCGGAACATTTCCCGTAAATGATCAAATACCAGCCTAATTCTCCTCATTTTATCGGTGTTATTTGCATTGGCTGGATCATCTGCATCAAAAAAGTGGAGGCGGCCGAGAATATACTGAAATCGGTTACGACCCATCACCTTTCCAAAGAAAGGTCTGAGGACGATTGGGTCAGTTGTCCAGTAGGCAGGAATTTGGTTTTTCCTTACCACACCCATCAAGATAACCAGGGCCAAAAATAGGAACATCTCTGAAATAGTCACGGGATAGTCATACTGTTCGGAATGCCTACTTGTGGTTCCCAAACGTTCACTTTCACGGCGCTGTGATTGTGAAAAAATATTAGTTTGTTCAACTATGCGCCCAACAAACGCCTCACCAAAGAACAGGTTGAAAAAATCCAACCGTGATGAACCTGCATTTACACCTGGAACCGTGCAACCTGACCGCCACTCCTCAGTGAAAGGGTGAATGATGGGAGTAAAATTACTCCCATCTTCCCAGTTCCACGTGACACCACCATCTCCAGCCACGTCATCATCGTCCCCTTCGTCAGGGTGGGGAGGTGAGGCTGGTGGGGGAGGTTGGGGAGGTGGAGAGCGGCGCCTCTCATCACTCGCACTTCTCTTCCCTCTCCCTTTTCCTTTACCCTTTCCCTTCCCTTTCTTTCCTTTCCCCACATCCTGGGGCTGTGGGGAGGAAGTTTGGGAATATTCAGGGGCGAAAGAAGTGCTGGGGAGTGACTCAACCTCCTCTCCCCTAGGCCTATGAGCACCACGTGCTTGTGCTGCCTCCCTCACACCACTTGCCCCTTCACCCCGCACTACCCCCACACCACTCTCACTTTCACCCCGCGCTGCTGCCACAACACTTTCCCTTTCTCCCAGCAATCCCACCACACCACTTGCCACTTCCCCAGACAAAGTACTTTCATCATACCTTATGTGTCGTCTCGCCCCACCTTCTGATCCACGTGGTGATATTTTCTCTTTTCCCAACCACGCGGCGATATCACGTCCTAGGCCTCCGTCATCCTTATCGTCCTCATCCTCGTCCTTATCAGATTCGGGATGGAGAGATAGCTGTGCACGTGGTTGGGGAGCAGGCTGGCCTTCCCTTGCCTTACGGTATGTCACATACCGCGTTTTTCGGGGCGAAGGGACCTCCTCATCACTGCTACTTATTTCTTCCTCTGGCTACACGTAATCGCGATCTACCACATCATCGTCGAGTGGAGAATCACTATCTCCAGTGAAGGCTTCCAGGACGGATGCGATTTCCTCGTCTGAGAGACCTTTCCGTGCCATGTCTGACCTGGGTCACTGCTAGCAGGTGAGTGACTGAGACAAGGGCGAGCGCGGGTCACGCGGGGTCTAGGACGCTGCCCGCCTGGCGGCAGGTAGGGGAGGCTTGGGTGCCCGGGCGAAACGAAAATCTCGCGCGAATTTTGAAAATTGTGGAAATTATGAACCTTGCAATTGCAGGACGTTGAAGTACATCCCTGGGATTAGCTGTGACAAAACGTGAGGACGTGGAAATACGTCCCCGGGACGCCGCGGGTTAATAAAAAGGCAAGAGATTCGCATATCAGCTTAGGAGATATTGTTTATGGTATCATTCATGCGAGAGACAATAAATTATCCCTAAAATCTGAGGGCCCATACAGAGTAATTAACATAAAAGCAAAGTTTTAATTAAGTCACTGTCAATTGCCGAAGAGAAACAAGTTCATATTGACCATTTAACACGAGTTTCAAGGGAACTATCCAATAATTATTCAGCCTTGGATACAACCGAACAAGCGAACGTAACTCATGAAACCAATCAAGAAAACAACAATAATTACAAAAATAAAGTAAGGTCCTATACCAATCAAACATACTGTAGGTGCAACTGTTCCAATAAAATCTACAGTACATCATTTACGAGATTTTAAATATCGATTTAATCTCCTTCTATCAATGAAATAACAATCAAGTTATTGTTCTACGTTAGTCAACCGTAACGCACATCATCACTATCATCGACCACAGCATGACCATATTAGAATATTAATAGATTTTTTTTGTCAGTAGGTAGCGATGAAGAGATTTGTGCTATGGATTCTCCTCTACATAGCAAGAAGATATGCTCACTTAGAACCCCAACAGATAGTACGACAAGGATGCCTCATAGCTCCAACGGCCACGACGTCAATCGTGAAAGATGTCATGAGCACTGAAATAAGTTTGGATTACTTATATGAATTACCTTCTTATCTAGAAAATATCGCAAGACCAATGAGAACCCTGGACTTCATGATAGGAGGCTATGTTTCACAAGCACATAACACAATGGAAGTGGATGAAATAGTGAAGTTAGCGATATGGAAAATAGAACAGGCTAAGTCAACTATGCTCATCATGATCCAAGATCTCCCATCTCATGGAACGGAGGTATTGGGCGACAAGAACAACATCACTTGTACTCGCCAAAAGCGCGGTTTGTTCGACCTGGGTGGAGCAGTTCTTGGGAACATCTTTGGATTGGCTACAGAGGAAGACCTTAAAGAAATAAACAGCAAATTTAATAAAAACAGCTCAGGTAATAACATACCAAGATAAATTCATCACAGGAAGTAACTCAGCAATGAAGACAATCGTGAAAAATCTGAAAAAGGTAGAAAACATAGCTCTCGAAAGTGTGGATAAAATAAATGACATGGAAGATATTATAGCTTTTTTCCAACACTTCTCCATCATCACGGAACACATTGACACGATTCTACTCCAGCTAGCCAACACTAGAGTTCGTTACAGGGCACTAATGCAAGGAATTTCGAATGCCGGTGATGGCAAGATCACAATTGACTTACTTCCAGTTCATGAGCTACGTCAGATTATTAGTCAAGGCATACAGAAACATAAATTGAAGCCCTTGTTCCGAAGTAGGGAATTCATGCAATATTATCCATATTTAGAAGCAACACTAACACCAACATCAGTAGTAGTTCATGTACCATTCATAACTGATGACCTGTTCACAGTATACAAAATACACCCCTTCCCTTCAAAGAATAACACTTTGGTCATCATCAACATCAACACAGACACCAAACTCATCATGGTCTCCAAGAGACAGAATACTGTCACTTTCGCAAGTGAATCAACGATTGAACAAAAGTGCCGCACATCCTTACATGCTGTTCACCTTTGTCCTGCATACATTTTCAGTTTCAGCTTACTGATACAGTCCTTTGTGACATGGCTATCATAAGAAATAACGATATTCATAGTCATTGTAACTTCACTTTTGCTCCAGATAAGCTTGTACACCATCAACGCATCGGACACTCACAGTTTTTTTTATTTCACTCATAACACATCAGATTACATAGTCTGTCCAGATATACCACCATCTCATACTTCAGCAACAGGATTATACATAGCACCAGACTACTGTGCAGTATTTACACCATCTATGTCCACTTTATCCACCATCAATCACTACGCCATCCTCAATCATACACACAAACATTTCCACCCACTGCCTGATATGGACTTAAACATGAGCACAAGTATTAAGTTGACTTCACCTAAGTTTGAAACTATGCAACTGATCAATGAAACAATGAAGCCCTGGGAAGATTTGAGTTTGAGTACGTTCAACCCATATTATGTGTATAGCCCAGCACCTACTGTCTTAATAACCTTCTGTATTGTATTTGCAGTAGTGCTGTTCGCAATGCACAGAATGCATGCAAGAATTGCAAATTTGGAGTCAGTATTTAGTGGGGGTAGAGTAAGCATCCCCGCTAACCCCCCTGTATGAAGTATTTTGTATATAGCATTAATTTTATATATATATATATATATATATATATATATATATATATATAAAGAAGAAGAAAAAGAAGAAGAATGACCCATGATATAGAAGTATACAAGTATCATTATCTCAATATGAAATATTAATAACTCTTACCATAATCTTATCTTTGAACTATTTTCTTTTTGCATATATGCATTTTACTATTATACATACACGTTTTACAAAATGTAATACAATAACCAATTTAACCATATTCAATTATGTGTACAACTTGTTTAAAATGTAATATTACTGAATCATTTCAATATTATCATGAATATTATACCTATATAATATCATAATCAATATTATGTATTAAGATTGAAGAAGAAGACTATTATGTATTAATAGATTAGCATATGTCAGTGATGATTGATGTCGGAGGACCACCAGCTACGTGACCAAGCGATGTCAGGACTCCATATTATAATTACAAATCATAATAGATAGCATGATGGATAGATAGATAGATAGATAGATAGACAGATAGAAGCAGCAAGTCAGGGGATGAGATAGGTAGTGTGTCAGCGAGAATCGAGCAATGGTAAACATGCTTACACACTCTAACTCAAGGAATGCTTGATAGGCACACGAGCAGCACCTCATGACCATACACACATACTCACGCACAGACTTCTAGAAGCTTCACATCAGAATATTCCACGTGACACGACCCCTGCTAAAATAGGAATTTAGGAAGCAGAGCTCAGAACAGGCCATAGAACCGACAGGTAGTGGAGAGAGTGAATAAGAAGAGGGGTCCAACTAGACTTACTTAGTATATTTAGTCTCTGTATATTACATACGCTGCTTAACTTAGACTTTCTCTGAAGATAATAAATCAAGATCAACTCCCTGTATTCATCTTTAACTCCTCCTGCTCTTCAATTAACTCAAGACTCACCTATTACAAGAATTAAGAGTTACATATATAAAAATGTTGGCTACAAAACTTTCACAAATACACTTCCTGGAGATGCTCAGCGGATGGTAGGTGGAGGGGATGGTGGGGAAGCACTAGTGCTTCACCACTCAGTATTTCTTCTTGCGGTGGTACTAGCCGTGGCAAGGTGCAGCACACAAAGCCACACCACACGACATTCACTTACACCTAATGTCTTTCCTTTTCCCAGACTTGTAGCAGACACGAGATCTCAGATATTTCTTAACGCTAAGTAGTATGGTTCAAATTCTTGTTTAGACGTTCTGGTTAATCAACAATATAAAGTCTTTTCTCAGGAGAACCAGTAGGTGTAGTCTCAACCTCCTCTTCTGAATCAGATGACGAATCTTCATCTCGTGGTGCAGGAGAGAAGAGTGACCGCCTCACACCTAATGGCCTAGGTGCTGGCCCTGGTGATGCCGCAACTTTGCCACTAGTGCTGCTGTCATGCTCACCTGTCAGCAGCATGTGGGACTGGTTCATTTCTGACAGGCCAATCCGTGTACTCAAAGTCGATTGCGTGGAACTCATGGAATGTCAGTTTAACATAAGCATTATGAATAGCCTTTTGCAAAAAGTAGAAAGCGATTTTCTTTGTCTACATTTGGCATTTCTGTTAGAAGTGATAATATGTCACCATTTGGTCAAAGTGATCAACTCCTTTCATATGATCATTGTAGTCACAGATTGCTGTGGGTTTTTTCACTGCGACCGTTGCAGTGAAGCTGTTCCATCTCTGTTCCTTACTCTCCATCTTCTTTGCAGTTCTTGTATATCAGCATTATGGCAAGTTGTTATTACTGAAACAACTCTCTTGTCTTTCCACAGAATTATGAAAACATTGTCTTTCCGTCAGATTATAGTGGTATCAGTTGGCAGGTACCGTAATTATTCTAGCGTGGGTGCACCACGCTGCAGTTTGAGAGTACCGCAAGTGAACACAAATTTCTAGGAGCTGTTCACTAAGTTCCAGTGAGTTGTGGTAGTTATCCATATGTAAATGATAATCTTTATTCCTTAGTGGTGCGATCAAATCCATTACTAATTCAATGGTTGTTTTCCCTTTCCATGCATACACATCAAAATCAAAGACATAACCCGTCTTTGACTCAGCCAGCATGTACAGCTTTACTCCATAGTTATCAGTTTTTTTTAATTATAAACCTTGAAAACTAAACGGCCTCTCCATGCCACTGTGCCTTCATTTAGACAGGTGCTTCTTGGGAATATAGATGGTCTTTAATTTGTTGGTCGGGTATTCCGTTACTGTTCTAATTTTTATAAGTCTTCCAGTAGTGTCTTCAGTAATTCCTCTGTTGTTATACATGTGAAAATACTTAGCACTTACAGCATGGTGAAAATATTTAGCACTTACAGCATGTCGCTTCGAAGTCATGCATGCACTGACAACAGGCACATGCCACTTTTTACCTGTTGCCAACACAACTCTCATCAACTCTCATCAACATAGTTATACCCAATTTCTGCAAATCTCTCGTAATGAATAGCTGAATAAATCCAAGAGCAGTGGTTGGTTTTGGGACAGTCAAGCCTGGTGTCCCAGTAAAAAAATCTCTACAAACAGTGCAGCGTTGTCTGTTGACCAGGCTGAATCATCTGCTCGAATGGTACGAGGAGCTCTGGCACAATGGAAATGGGTATGTGGGGCACTACCATGAGTCTGATTGGAGGCAGAGGGACCACTTAGGTTAGCATCAGGTGGTGGTGACCCCCCATCATTACTGCCCTCACCACCACTCTCACACCACCAGCCTCAAGCTTGCAACTAGCCTCACGCTTGACACCAGCACCACCGCCAATATCACTTGTTTCACTTACTGTGTCACTCTCTACCAATTCACTTCCAACATCACTGTCACTTTCTGCATTGTCAAGGTCTTTGGAATTTCTTTCTGAAAATTCCTCCATTACAGCCCCAAACTTTGTTGGTGTGATTTTCACTCCTTCATACTTCTGGCTTACACTCAAAACTTTCTCCTTTATACAAATTTCATTCTCCTTTTTCAAGATGAATTTGCCCTTTCCTTTGTCATTATCCATCATGGATAAGATTTATAGTTAATGTAAAGGCAGTAAGACACAGAAAATGATGCAAAATCCATGGAAAAGGTGAAGGTAGACAGAAGCGGAGGCAGGCAGGGTCTGACCACGGACAGAGACGGGAAGTTACTGATGTTTTCTTTGGCGTGGGTGGCTGTGTTGCAGCCTAGGGCAGTCACATGACTCGCAGAGAAGATGGGAAGACATTGGCGCTCATTTTAAACCATATCCAATGAAAATTGAACAATAAATGGATTTTGGGCAAATATTTTACTTCGATGACGAGAATATCGTCATTGGCGGGCCTATGGGAGTTTTTTGGATGACGAGAATATCATCGACGTGCCAAAGTGTCAAGTAATTATTTTTCACAGGAATATTAGCAAAGGCAAAATAGAGCAAGAACAGTAAAGAGAGAGGATTATCACATCTGTTAAATCCACTTACCCATCAGCCAGTCCAGTTTTACTCCTTCAGGACCATAGGGGTCCGAGGCCAGGTGACTCAGTACCGTACTTAAATGTAAAGACAAGGGCCATCAGCTTCACTCGTCCCTGAATAGCATGATGTGAGTAATTAACCCCAGCCAGATCAGATGTAAATCCCACAGTCATAGTCCGTTTGGAATGCCTTAACTTACTAAACCACAGGCATCACGTGGTTATATGGTCACCAACCAGTGTAGTAATTGGCTTCCTGGGCTTCCTGGTTTATGGTAGACCATTAGGTGTGTCACTCAGTATAGTCACCTGATGGTAAAACTACATCGAGTAAGAGCATGATAGGCGTTCCCACTAACTAGTGACAACCTGGAACAAATATTAAGTTCTTGAAAAATCAGAAGGTGAGCCATATGTGTAAAAGGTGGAAGACTCCATCACCTGGTATCAGAAAATGTTTCTGTATTCAAGATGATGCAGCCAGCTTGAGCAATGTCATTTACGAGGTAACCATGTAGGTACAAACAGTGTGGTAAGAATTAGATAAGTGGAATCACTGGAGAAATACAAGATGATGATCCCACACGACAGGACTAGGACTACCAGCATATTGATTTCAGGAATACTTCCGATGATAGGAGTGGAGAAACTATAAAGTAAGGTCTTCAGAATAAATAATTCATGAAAGTCTGTTTGCTTAGAGGAACATGTATCATTTGCCAACTCACTGAAGGATTTTCAATAGCAAATAACCTTATTAGCAGAGGATGGTCTTCAGATGAATGCGGTTGATGTGCATGATTGGGTCATATTATGACTGATGTTGTGCATTCTGTCTGGGCATAAAGCACACAGTGCTAAAGGCGAATGGGTGTACCAGCATAAATTGTATTCCACTACCACAGGCTCCCTGCATCAGTTATAAAAAAAAAAAAAAAAAAAAAGGACTAGCACAATGCAGTTTGTCCGTGTATAGTCCTTTCAGTGGCACCAGAAGTGGAAGAATGGGAGGTGATGTACTGCCATATTATGTAACTCCAAAAGCACTCATCGATACTATTAACCCATTAGCTTCCAGGGTTTCTGTATGAGGGATTGTGCTGGAGGGGCACTAAGCGTACTGTCCCCCGCCTCTCGGCTCTTAGTCATGAAGCTCATAGGTCCCGACCCCTGGGTTCCCTTCTTTATTAACTTTCGAATGTGCCCAGTTTTATCCTATATTGAGGACACTTGGAGCAACCGGGTTAATATCATATATTTTCAGCTTAGAAGCTAATCACAGGATAAAACTACTGAGCGCTAACAGCGCATTTACCTCTGCCAATTCCATTGACATTAAAAAGGATCTGGATCCAAATCCGTGGAGATATTATTCGAAATACAAAGGATCCGGATGCGCCCCCAAATTTAATCAATTGTTCCGTATTCCATGGCCCACTCCTCCACAAAATTTTATTGAAATTCATTGAGAACTTTCAGAGATATTGCGCGGGTTTCATAGGATCCGGATCCGCCCCAAATTTAATAAATTGTTTTTTGGCCCATGGCCCACCCTTCCACTGAATTTCATTGAAATTCATTGAGGACTTTTGGAGATATTTTGCGGGATATTCCGAATCTGCATCCATTACAAAATTTAATCGCTTCTTTCCTGGCCCATGGTCCACCAATCCACAAAATATCATTGAAATTCATGGAGAACTTTTAGAGATAACGTATGGCCAAGCAAACAAACAGACAAATATAGGTGAATACATAACTTCCTCCTACTTCGTTGGTGTAGGAAATGATGCCTGAATTACTCATCTTACACCAGCATAGTTATGGGAAACTGGCAGTATATTATATGAACACATTGCTGAAGTCTTTTACATCCAGAATGCTACAATTATTAGATATTTTAACTTACCAGTGACGAGATGAAGCAAAATCTCATCCTCACACACAGGTTAGGACTTGTACACTAACTCACCAAAAAGGTTACTGTATCAGAGTGTTGAGCAACCAACACATGGAGAAAACATCCTCGACCTTTGTTTTCAGTTACATCGGTAAATGTCACTGATATCGTGGCAGTAGGAGATAAATTAAAAACTAATGGTCATTGTATTGTCACATTTAACCTTAATTTCAGTGATAGAAGTGTAATTTCAAGATATGAAAAGGTTCCAGACTACAAGAATGCCGACTCTAAAAAAAATAAGAGAAATCAGATATAGTAATAATCGGAATCTGATTACTCAAACAATGGCGGTGGAGATGAGCCTTCTTGTGGTGCTGCCACTACTCTAGGTGGAGAGAGTCAGAAAGCAGATGTGCCCCAGCCTGGGAACAGAACCTCCTCATCCTGCCCTGCATCCTGTGAGGAGGACCCCAGTCCAGCCTGGCAGGGCACCATTTTTCGCATATAAGCTCCCGCTCCCTACGCTGTTTATAACACTAAAGAAAATGACTCTCTGGCCGTCTTTTCCCTCCTCCTCATAGTAATTGGAGACACTGAGAGCAATCTCAGGCTTTAAGCAAGATACGTATGTCCTGTTTGCTTCCTACACATCCCAGGCACAAGACGAACAGGGGGAACTGTTCGTTGCACTTTTTGCAGACAATAGATCCACATCACATGCTATGCAATAACAGATGCCAGACAGTGCTACAACATATGGGTGTGCGGCAGGTGCAACCCATTTACAAATACTCCTCATGTCACACCAAGCATAACGCTCCCCATTCCCTCCAGCAAACCCGCACTCACATAGCCATAAACATCACAACTCAGCCCCTGAACACAAACACTACACCTTCAAGACACACACACACACACACACACACAGGGATTCAATCTAGGCGGACGTGCGTCACCGGCGCTCCGTACCAAATCATCACGGCCAGTGGCATTACCTAAATTTGTATCTTTGTATGAGTCAAGCTCAGTACCAGGTTATACTAAATGATTGTTCATTATTAAAAGGAAAAAAATAATAAGTTTAAACAAGACTTGTTCAAACAGGAATAGAACCAAGACGAAAGAATAGGCTGAGTCATCTCTGAGGTTTGTTTAGACTACAACAACACGGAGATTGTAAGTACATGCTTTGCACTTTAAGTATTGCAAAATGGATACATACTTTAGTAAAGCAAATTTGGAAAAGAAAAGGGATAAAGGCAAAAAGCAAAATGATGATTTCTACCAAGAACTGGTTGAAGTAGAAACTCACAATAGACTGGTCGAACGTGTAAACAAACTAGAAATGGCTTTCAAAAATGAAATTGATGAAATAAGGAAGCAGATGCACTTGCAAAAGGAAGAAATAGAAAAACTAGGAAGGGAGGCCAAGAAGAAAGACACAACCATCAGTGAACTAACAGTGGAATTGAGTACGCTTAGGAAGAAAATGAGTGAAATGGCAAGTACAGTAGTCAATCACGAGAGTGTTATGGAAGAGTTCAAAAATAACACAGAGACAATTAGGCAAGTTAGCAGTCTTATTGACCAGAGCAGTGATATTGAGGAGAAGATAACACAAGTGAATGAAGCTGTGCAAAGCTACAAAAATGATGTAGAAACCACGTATGCTGAAATGGTGAAAGTAAAGAAAGACTTAGAAACAAGGGTGGAGGAAAAAAGCATCAAAAAGGAGGTGAAAAGAATAATCCAAAACAATCCAAAGTTAGTCAGAGATTCAGTAGAGATAAGCAAATCATTAGTAATCACTGGTATAGAAGAGGAAGAAATTAAAAACAAGATCACAAGAGACAAAAAGGAGATGACAAATGTAATGAACTTACTGAAAGAAGTATCAGAGGAAATCTGTAGTAAAGACATAGAGGAACACAAAAGTTTAGGGAAACACGAGAAAAGCAAGACAAGACCTCTAAAGGTGACTTTCCAGAGTGTAAACACTGTGGAAGAGATACTAAAAAAATGCAAAGAATCTTATGGAAAAAGAGGAGTTCAAAAATGTATGGATAAAAAGATGCCTAACACAAGAGGAACTGGAATTACTGAAAGAGAAAAGGGAGGAAGCAAAAACAAAAAATGAGGGAAGATCAGAAGAGGAGAAGAAGAATTTTTTTTCACAAAGTAATAGGATTGCAGGTACGAAAGTGGTATACAAACAGGATGGAAGAAAAAGGAGGAAGGTAGTAGAACCATGTCATGACAAGTATATAAACAAGATGATAAAGTTGATGTACTCAAATGTGGATGGAATGGTATCTAAATTATTAGAGATGAATGATTATGTCAGAGAAAATGAACCACAAATAATATGCCTAACTGAAACAAAATTAACACCAAGGATATCCAATGACATACTAAACTTAGAGGAATACAATATATGGAGAAGAGACAGAAATTTAAAAAAAGGAGGAGGAATTATAATATTAACTAAGAAAAATCTAAAAGTCAAGGAAATAAAACTAGATATACCATCACAAGTAGAACTGATTGCAGTAGAGATCGACACATCTGAAGGTAAAGTAATTGTAGCCAATATGTACATGCCACCCAGATCAAACACATGGGAAAGAGACGAATATGAGGACCTGGCAGAGAGTACAGTTGAGAGTATAAGATCATTGCTGCATAAAATGGAAGAGAAATAGGAAAGAATTATACTAACTGGGGACTTCAATACAAATATAAATTGGAATACTCTAGATATAAATAGCCAAGAAAGCTGTTGGGACCAAAAGCTCCTGGATCTCGTACAAGAGTTTTTCTTAACGCAACATGTGAGGGAAACCACCAGAAAAAGAGGACTTGATGTACCTTCAGTGCTAGATCTAATATTTACTAGGCAAGAAAATGATATTGACAGTTTAATATATCACCCTCCACTCGGCAAAAGCGATCATGCAGTACTAAATTATAACTTCAGGATAGCATATGACATAGTAAACAGCAATGACAGTTACAAAAAAAGCCTAAACTATAAAAAGGGAAATTATCAAGACCTAAAGAAGTATTTCTTAGAAGTTGATTGGGAAAATGAGCTTAGAGGACAAGATTTAAATGCTGTATATAAAAATTTTTGTGAATTTTATGAAATAGGAGTCCAGAAGTACATCCCATAGCACAAAGAAGCAGATAAGAAAATACAGAAATGGTTCAATACAGAATGTAAAAAATCAAAAGAAAGAAGAGATTTGTTGTGGAATAGATACAGAAGACATAATAGTGAAAGGGCGTATAATAATTACAAACAGGCAAGAAACGACTATACAAGAATAAAGAGGGAAGCCCAAAAACAGTTTGAGGAGGATATAATAAATAAAAGTAGTGATCAACCAAAGCTGTTTTACAGCTATATCAGAAGCAAAACCAAAGTAAAAGATGTAATACAATCCATTACGGACGAGGGAATCACTTATACACAAGAGAAAGATATTTGTGAAGCACTAAATAAGAATTTCCAATTAGTTTTTACAGAAGAAAAAAATTTTGAGAGGGACTATGTGGAACACGCATGTCCACACATACTACCAGATATACAAATAGCAGAAAAAATAATACAGGAGGAGTTAAGTAGATTAGACAGAGGAAAAGCAAGTGGTCCTGATGAAATTTCATGTTGGGTATTACGAGAATGTGCAAAGGAGTTAAGTAAACCATTATTTATAATTTTCAAAAAATCCTTGAATCAAGGTAAACTACCTGATATTTGGAAAAAAAGCAAATATTGTCCCCTTATTCAAGAAAGGAAATAGACAAAATCCACTCAACTACCGACCAGTATCACTGACCAGTGTTGTAAGCAAGGTATTAGAAAAACTTATAAGAAAAGCTTGGGTAAATCATCTAGAAGAACACAGTATGATAACAGAAAGACAGTTTGGTTTCAGAAAAGGAAAATCATGTGTTACTAATCTGTTGAGCTACTATGACAGAGTAACAAACACAATACAGGAAAGAGAAGTATGGGTGGACAGTATCTATTTAGATTTCAAGAAAGCTTTTGACACAGTACCACACCAAAGACTTTTATGGAAACTGTACCATCAAGGAGGAATTCGAGGCAAACTGTTTTGTTGGATGCAAGACTTTCTCATAAAAAGAGAAATGAGGACAGTACTAAGAGGAAACTACTCATCATGGAAAGAAGTGACTAGTGGAGTACTACAGGGTTCAGTGCTGGCACCAATCATGTTTTTAGTGTATATAAATGATATAAACAGTAACACTGGAAATGAGAGCTATCTGAATATGTTTGCAGATGATGCAAAAATACAAAGGAGAATTACTAACACAGACTCTTGTAAAGAGCTTCAAGAAGAATTAAATAAACTTCATGAATGGAGTAGTACATGGCAAATGGAATTCAATGTGGACAAGTGTCATGTAATCAAGTTCGGTAAAAGTGGAAAAAGACCTGATTGGGATTATAAGTTAGGAAATAAAACCCTATACACATCAGAAAGAGAGAAAGATCTAGGTGTGATTATCAATAACAGACTATCTCCGGCTGACCACATCAGCGAGAAGGTACGGAACATGTATACACTGCTTGCAAATATGAGAATAGCATTCACATACATAAATGAAGACATGCTAAGAAGGATAATAACATCATTCATTAGACCAACCCTGGAATATGCATCAGGAGTCTGGAGTCCTCATGTCAAAAAGCATATAGACAAGATTGAAAAAGTTCAAAGGGCCACTACAAGATGGATACCAAGCTTAAGGGACCTAAACTACGAAGAAAGACTAAATAAACTGAATCTACCAACTTTACAGGAGAGAAGGGAAAGAGTTGACATGATAATGCTATATAAGTGCATATCAGGAAAGGAGAAAATAGACATAAATGATTACTTAACATATGGAGAGGCATCAGCAAGAGGACACTGCAAAAAACTGCATAAGAAGAGAGGTGATAAAGACGTAAGGAAATTCAGTTTCCCAAACAGAGCAATTATCAATGGAATGCACTACCGAATGAAATAGTGTGTGCCAAAACAATTCACACATTTAAGGATATGTACGATAAATATGGTTTAAGACACGGGACAGTACGAGCTTGACACATTCCTGTAAAGATACAATTAGGTAAGAACAATTAGGTAAGAACACACACACAAAACAGACCCCCGAAATCAGACACTACTCACCCATCCACTCGGACAGAAATGAGGGTCATACAGGAGGCCTCATTGCATTCTTATACCAGCCAGTCCTCTACAGAGATGCAGCTCAAACAACACTTTTCCAAAATGACACAGCGTTAGAAAAGCAGCCACTTAGTGTCAAATCAGGTAACAACAAGAAAACTTTTTTAACATTTATATTCCCCTTCATCCTTCTCCTACCCTACCAGCACAGTACAACAATACAACACTCAGCTTCACCCCCCCAAGACAGACCATTGTTGTGTACTTCATTGCTAAGAATACTGCCTGGTGCTAACAAAACCAAAACAACCACCATGACCTCGACACTGCTACACAACTCATCTACAGCCGTGGACACTAATTTAGAGACAGAATGACAAGAGTCTGCTACTAAAGGGGGGGTTCATAGCACATGTCCACCCCCCAACACCCCCTCCTTTCCCCCACCAAAACACAGATTTGCCAAGGAGACGAATCAGAGCTATGAAGCTTTGCTCATTCTCACGTCATGCCGAATGCATTGTTAGCTTCATTTATCCCACTATTAAGTGTACTATTAAGTGCACAGATCCATGAGAGGTAATTAACTTGAAATTTTAGCAGATTTCAGTAGAATGATCCCGCTATATAGAGTTTGGTATTCAAATGTATTAAAATGTCATCTAAACGATATACCACAGTCCAAGGAGCAGCACCATGTTATATGATTACCAACCATACAGCATCCTCTCTTGCCCTGTCATCTGGGAAGCCACATATCCACCCATCCACTCATCCACCTACCCACTCAGCCCACAACCGGGACCACCGAGATATCAAGGCCTATAACTCCCCTCCTGACGTCATCATGACTAGGATACCACGCAGGGCGCAGCCAGCCTCACCAACCCTCACTAATGGCATGAACATTGCTATTATATAACAAAATGTTAATGCTAAATTGAAACCTTCTACAAGTCATACAGTATGGTGGCTTTTACGTCAGATTTGTGATTAGAATCTACTTTTCTGAAGTCTTAGCTTATGTTTATGTTTACTCAGTATTACAGAAAGCTGCATTTAAATATTTAGAGTAACTAGTGTAGTTGCATACTCCTCCAATTTAAAGAGTTGTATACTATTTTGTGTGGGAAACAATATGTGCATAATTACCTGACGTTAAGTATTGCTGAAACATGGAATATGGGTGTAGCAGAGAGGAAAAGTTTGAATGTAATGGAGATGAGGTGTCTGAGGAGTATGTGTGGAGTGACGCGTATGGATCGGGTGCAAAATGATGAAGTGCGAAGGAGAACTGGAGTTGTTCGGGAGATGGCTGGTAGAGTTGAGCAGAGGGTGTTGCGATGGTTTGGGCATATGGAGAGAATGGAAAATGAGCGATTGGTGAAAAAGATAACTAGATCTGATGTGAGAGGTGTAAGGCTGAGAGGAAGACCACAAATAGGATGGATGGACAGTGTGAAGAGAGCGTTGGATGCGAGAGGGATGTCTGTTGAGCAAGGAAGAGTGGCTGTGCGTGACAGAAATAAATGGAGAGAAATTGTGAATGGATAAGTGATGACGCAGCCCTGAGGGGATATTCTCCCGCATTTGGTTTGATCAGTTAGTCAGGTCAGGTGCAGGTAAGGGGATGGGTCTGTTTTGATGTGGCAGGGGTAAACCAGTTCTGCTGTCGGACCCTGCTGCGGATGTCACTGATTGCATTGCGCAGTTGACCCTTGTGCGGTGTGGTGCGGTGAGGATCTGTCCGTTCTCCCCTTTGGGGCTAAGATGCGAATGAAAGTGATTGAATGGATGAGTAAATGGTGAGTGTGTCGTCCTGTCTTGGCTACCTCCCTTTCCTTGGGGGAAGCAGCCTACGTATATAGATAGATAGATAGAAGTATTGCTCAAGTCTATTACTCGAGAGAATTAAAATAACAACACAAAGAAACTACGGAAATGTCTAAATTAATGAAGGCGAAATATTCTGAAGTGCTTTTTTCAAACTTACCGTCCTATAATTTCCGACTTTTTAAGGAATACGCTCCTAAGGCTAAAATTTCCATGTAGTTGCTTCAACATCTACAGTAATGTATCAGTTCAAAAGAAATGGGTCTGATTACAATATACAGCAAATTATTCACAACATCTCAGGGAGTTTGAAACTGAATTTGAATTGAAAAGCTAGCACCAATCCAAAACAATGTCTATATGGCACTAACGTATAAGGGAGTTAAGTGGGCAATTAAGTATAATATGTGCAAAAGTGAAAAGAATTTGACAATATTCAAAAGAGACACCCCTCCCAGTAATGTACCCCTTCTCCTGCAATTGAGCCTAGTTTATCACCTTATATGGCTGTATTGATAAAAGTTCATAGTTTCTATCTGTACAGGATCAATATCCATAATCTTAACAACTAAAAGGAGTCATAGTACCATATTTACCTTGCTATGTTGGCTGGGTGAAACATGGTCTCTCTTAATGGCACGTAGCCATTTACTTGCAAGATCATTATTTTTGGGAAAGACAAATACATGTATTTTAGGCCCTTGTTTATAATTTCCCTTGTACCTTGGCACAACACAAGAACACGGCATATTGTATATGGTCTCAATCCACAGATTTCTGCATTGTTAAGGGAATTTCAGCTGTAAGATGTCCTTGACCCAGCAGCAGTATGACTCTGTCCGTACCTCACGGTACTCTGGTGCTTGGGGCTTCCAAACCCTGACACCCCAGTCGTAATGATGTAACGGCCCAAAACAGGCCCATGTGTGGGGCCTTAATATCTTGGTGGTCCTGACACAACCCACCGACCCCACCCAGGCCACGCACCCTGCCCAGTCACCTGGGGGACCCACTCTGCCCACCGATCCCAGCCACCCACTTTGCCCCTCCCACAAATGCCACCCAACCTGCTTACCCAACAATGCAATCCATCACATCCACCTACCTAACCATCCAACGTTAGCCACCCATCTGTTACTGAATACTCACCCACCCAACCATGGGAACCCACTCATCCTATCCACTCACATCTCCCACCGACTCACCCACCCACCTTGCACATCCACACACCCAACCATCCTTCTTACCCGAACCCATTCACCCTACCAGCCCACCCACCAATTCGAACCCCAGTCATCCACCGAACTCACCCCATCCAAATCTTACCTAACCCTCCCCGACCACTCACCTATCCAGCCACTCACCAACCAGCCCACCCCATGCATTCACACACCAACACAGCTGCCCGTTCGACCCCCCTCCCCAAGCCACTCCACACACCCCACTTAAACAACCCACCCATTCCTTAGCACCCAACCTGTCCACCCACCCTGGCGGTGCATCAAACTACAACACCCACCACTCCAACTGCACCCACCCCACCCACCCAGCCAAAGGACTACAACCTCCCTACTGACCCTGTTCACTATCCTAACCTCCTTGTGCATCCACCATCTAGTCTGGTCTACTCACATTCCCTGTGCACACATCCACGTAAAACCCAACTTGCCCATGCGCCTTACGTACCCCAATCGCAGCACCTAGCTCGCCAACCAATGTACACTGACCTTACCACTGACTCCACCCGAATACACCATCACAGCCAGCTCATCCCAGTCATGGTTTCCCATCCTCCCAACTTAGTCACGCTGATTGTGGTTCATTTGCTCTGCGAGCAGCACGTAGAGAGTAGACTGTAGCACCTATCGAACACAGCAGTACTCTCAAGGTGGATGGAAAACTGATAATAGGGAGAGCTGAAGGTCCCATTTCTTCAGCCTAGATCCTCATCATCCCTCTTTGCTGAACTTTCTTCAGTGTTGCAGTAACATAGAGTAGGCCATCATACTCATCTGTACAATTTCCTTTAACTGTCAGCAACAAACTACATGCGCATTACACTCCACCCTTCCTATTCCAGAATCAGCAGAAATGTCATCTCAACACCTATCCTTGGAGTCCCCAAGGGTAGGACCATAAAAACTCCCACAATCTGACCCTCTCCCGGTGACGGCCAAGAGAGATGCTTGGAACAACTTTCTGGTTCACACCTTGTTTATTTCTTCAACTTACGTGGCCTTTCCTCTAACTTTTTATCTGTTGAACACCACCTCTCTTCCTGTCATCCTTGATGAGACTCAGCTGCCTGAGGCGACTGACAGCAAACCATTCTCCTACTTTCTCTATACTCACTTCAGAGCCAGAGGTGGCTGTTGTGTATATGAACATAACGACAAATCTTGCTCTCATATTCCTGAACTTGAATCTTCTGAATTTTCTGCTCTCTGACTTTGGTTATCCTGTCATTCTCTGACTAAACATTTCTCTGCTGTGTACTTATCCCCTTATTCTACTGATCATGAAAACTTCTTTGACTTTCTTACTTCTAAGATGGAACACATCCTATCAATTTCTCCTTACTCTGAAATCTCCATGTTCACCACCACTTTTCGCTGTCCTCTCATTTCACTGATCAACCTGGTGAACAAACTTACACCTTTTCTATCCTTGATGACTTAGAGCAGCCTGGACAGCACACTACCTGTATCAGTGATTGCCTTGGAGAGAGGTCCAAAATACCTAACCTTTTCCTTACAACTAATTCTTTTGCATATGCTGTTAATCTTTTCTCTCCATTGGACTCCAGAGATCACAACCTTATCACTTGAACTTGTCCTGTTGTTCTATTAAGGCCTGTGGACCCTCCTAAGAAGTGGGGCAATGTATGATTGGATGATGGATGGATGGATGGTATCTATCTATCTATCTCCCTATATATATATATATATATATATATATATACACACACACACACACACAGTAGGTACACACAGTATGCGAGCTCACAGTACGCAAATTGTATAGTACACGAGGACCTATTTTTAATCGAATTTTAGTGTATTTCTATTAGCATGCAAATTGAACTCATAATAGGCGAGATGGCAGTGAAGAGTTGCCCAAATCCAGGGTTACCCCGAGGCCGACGCAGAGCAGGAGACAACAGCAGAACAGCTAGCAGCACGAGTGATGGAGAGTGGAGACTTGTCGATGATGGGGATCAACTGGGTACCATGTGTCCTAGATAAATTCAAGGAAGAATTCAAGAACATTGAACACTGTCAGTTGCGAGTGGAGGAAGTGATGACTTCACTGGATAGAACTTTCCACGACTACACTGACAGGCACAACCAGGATGTTAACAGAAGGAAGCAAGCTCTCATCACCCATTACCTGCAGCCTAAAGAAAGTGAGGAATCACTCCCTTCAACATCAGAAGAGCCATTTCCTGGGGAGGATCAAGAGGATAATGCAATATCTGAGGTGTCTGAAATAGACTTTGAAGGGTTTATGAACGAAGTGAGTACATTAGCTGGTGAAATTGTCGAGAGTGCAGGTGACGAGAGTGGTGAGGAAGGTGGTGTGTCAGATGGTGTGGCGGGTGGTGCAGGAGGTGCATGCTAGGTGCCCCACCCTGCCTCGGATCCCCTTCTTATGTCCGTCAAGCCTGTTGTCCTCTTGGGTTAAGGTGAGCAGCCATATTCTTGTTGGCTTAGTTAAGCCATAACCTTGTTGATTTAGTAAAGCCATAATCTTGTTGGTTTACTTTATCTTAGGTAATAAGTCTTAGACAGTTTCCCTGTAGAGTGCAATACTTAGGTCTGAAAGGAGTCTGAAGGGTTACCGATGAAGGGGGGTGCCGTCCATGTGTAATTTTTCCCACAAGTTTATGTATTCACAGTACGCAAAATCCTAGCACGACCATAAACTCGCATACTGTGTGTACCTACTATATATATATATATATATATATATATATATATATATATATATATATATATATAAATTCTGTTCCAAATGATTTGAAGGGCTTTCCTGTTGGATCATCATCTACTAAAGGTCCATCCGTGCTGCCTCCTGTGCTTACAGGCAGTGTGCCACCAAAAGTGAGTAAGCACTGTGCCGGCAAGTTAAAAATCTGGGATATTAAACAAATTGAAATCCATAATGAAATACTTACAGCAAACAATGTAAGTAGCCTCACAGCAAATTACAAACTTGATAACTTAAGCCCCCCCGTCCCGACGTTTTCTGGGCAGTGGTACGCCCCAGTCCCGACATTTTTGGGGGGGGGGGCTCAAACATCCGCTTTTGGTGAGAAACATCGAAAATTCATAGAGAAATCGCTCACCTGAGGTTTAAAATACTCGATCCAGGTAGGAGTACCCCCTTACCTTACAGGGTTTTCTATCCGGCTGGCTGCAAAGAAAACGAGTTCTTTGGGAGGATAACTATTCCAAACCACTCATAAACGGTATTTATTTATTTATTTGGTACGAATTTATATGTAGTACGAGAGTATATTGGTTTTCAAACGGTAATATAGGCACTATAAGCATTGTTTCACTCACTAACTCATCACCATTGCTGACCTTTTTTTCCCACATTACCTGATCATCATTTCTGACTGTTTCTTCCTCTAATGCTATGTAAACTTTGTCCTCCACATTGTCATTGATTGGGGAATCACTCTGGCCCTGAATGTCTTTATTGGCCAAGTCACTGGTAACAGGTGAATTGCCGAGACAGTGGCGTGCAGGGGGGGGGAGAGGTTATGCGGTGTAAGGCATTGTCCCTGCTTGGCATCTTGTAGAGGAATAGAGGAAGGTGTCCCATGTATACGTGCCAAAAATCACTTGCAAAAAAATTGAAAATTGTGCAAATTAGGGACCTTGCAATGTTGCCACGTTAATTTACGTCTCCAGGATCTGAGTGCACATCATGTGAGGATGTGAATTCACGTCTCCAGGACAGGGCGGGTTAATGATTGGAGAACATTAGATTGGATATTGTAAGTTTGAGTGAGATCCACAGAAAAGAAGAAAAAGTAATTCAGCTCTAAGACAGCAACCACCTATTTTACTTCAGAGGAAAGCAAAGTGAAAGAGTTAGCTGTGTAGTATTTCTAATTAACACAAATCTTGCAGACAACGTTGTTAAGTTCAGCAGTGTATCTGATAGACAAGCGTGGATTGTAATTAGACTGTGCAAAAAATACACTCTGAAAGAAATACAAGTATACAGTATGCACCAACTTCTCACAGCTCAGTTGAAGAAATATAAACATTCTATGATGGCATCTCCAAGATTATGAAAGAAGTAAAGACCACTTATACTACACTCATGGGAAACTCCAATGCACAAGTTGGGACATCAGAAGATGGAGAACGATATACGGGAAAATTTGGAGTGATAAAAAGGGATGAAAGAGGAGAAATGGTGGTATGTTTTGCTGAAATGTATAATATGTGAATAATGAACACATTCTTTCACAAAAGAACAGGGAGAAAATGGACCTGGAAAAGTCCAAAAAGAGAAACAAAGAATGAAATCGACTTCATTAGAGCAGATAAGAATAACATGATCCCAAATGTCACAGTTATCAAGAAAGTAAATATAGGAATTGATCAGTGAATGGTGCGTTGCACAGCCAGATTCAATTTCAGAAGTGGAAGAAGAAAATGATTAAGATATGTCTAGTAAAAGTAAACAAATACAAAGGAGCCTTTCAGTTGGAAATAACGAAAAAATTTCAGGCTCTAAGTAATACTGGAATGACAGACTAACAAAAGTGCTACAAGAGTCAATGGAGGCATTGGGGATAACCTATTTCAGCCAAAACATTGAACTGTTTGGAAAAGATGCTAGAGCTCTTTAAAAAAAGAAAAAAAAAAAAAAAACTAAGTAAAAATAAAGGATGATGAAATAAAAAGGGTGGAATTCAATATTCTTATCACAAGGAGACAAAGAGAAGAAAAAAGAAAGAGAAACATGGATCACATCAAAGGAACCATCAAAACAATATGTCTGAAACAGGTCTGAAGTAAAATGACACTAGGGAAGCAACAAATGGTATTATTGAAAGACAAAAACGGTAAAATCATTAAATGCAGAGATAAGGTGGTGAAGGGAGTTAAGAATTTTACAACAAAATGGATGCATCAAAGTCAGTAGTACCAACAGCTATTGTTACGTCCTCACCCCACACTGTCACAGGCTCCAACAGCTGTAGTTCAGTAAAGAAAGGACATTGCCCAGTGAGTTGTCCTTCCTATGGTCAGCTTTTAGGTGTACATTACACAAGATCATCTTAGGCAAAAATAAGCATAAGGTTTTGCGACCGTTCAGTCCTTTACTTTCAATACATAGATCGCTAAAGTTTAAGTGGCCACTGTAATTCACAGGCTTATACACCTAGTTTAGTGTTTATCAAAATAAACACAATTTTATGACTACATCCTGTCATTACATGCACAATAATCTGCAGTTACCCTTGAGGAAGATGAGCGCTTCAAAATGACAGTCACTGAGTCCCGCCCATTTTGGTTTGAGCACGTCCTTCCCCAATGAAAACAATCAGGAAGCACTGGCTGGTATTGGCGTGTTATAAGTTACATGCAAGTCTCTGAAAACCTTGCAAGGAGTCCTCGTTGATTTTATGTTTCTGGGGTTTCTCCAAAAATTCCTTCACTTGCTTTATCCCAGTCTCCCTTTTCTTCCTCCCTTTTACATAGAGGGGTTCGAAAAACTCTTCATGCTGCTCTCCGCATCCTCTGGCTTGCTCTCCAGTAGTGACACCATCTTGTTCTCCACCCTCCTCCTCATTTTCTCTATAACGTAGGAGGCAGTCTCAGGTAACCTCACCAACCACGATAGCTTGAACTGGGGATGAAAGGCAGCAGCAAGCAGGCAGACAATGTCCTCAAAACGATGACGGAACCTGCCTTCCCTACCCCCAATCACTGCGGTCCCCAATTTTTTTTTTCTTCTTTTAATCACATGATGCGTGAATATAGATAAATAAAAAGTACCGGTACCGAGTACCGACAAAATATGGTTATAAATGTACCGTCGGTAGCAATTTCAGTACATGACGAAAAAAGTCGTGTCATTACTGTTACCTGTACTTGCATAGTAACTTGGTACTGCCTACCTATATATATATACATATATATACAATAATCCCTCTACTCTCCGATGTAATAGAGCTAAAGGCATGTCCGGAAAGTGGTCCTCTTTCTGTTGGACTGGTACTTAACCCCTAGGGTACACAATTCTCCAGCCTCGACTGCCCCCCAGGACACAAAAACAGGCCTATTTTTTTACTTTTTCAAAGGTTAAAAGTTTTATGCCCGATTTATAGAGCTTCAATTTACACACTCGGAAACGCAATCCGCACCCTCCTAGACCCAATAGTTACTGAGCTATGGCCCGTAAAAGTTGGTAATAGTTACCTGTCACGGCCCCGGCAAGAAAGAAAATACACAGCTCGCACCTGTTTTCTTCACAAAAATACATGCAAAAATCACCACAGTCAATTTTTTTTGGTGTGTACTGATGTTATAAACCATTGTAATGTGCTTAGAAAAAAATAAAATGGTGACAAATCCTCCCAATAAATATGATAAATAGTAAAAATTATCCTCCCCTCCTCTACCCTTCCCATACCTCCAATCCCCTCCCTCCCCTTCCCTTCCCTCCCCTCCTCTTTCCTCCCCTCCCCTCGCCTAACTTCCCCTCCCCCTGCCCTCCTCGCAGAGCTGTCAAATCTAGCTAGGGAAAATGGTCATGAACCCCCTAATAAAAATATGATAAATAGTAAAAATTATCCTCCCCTCCTCTCCACTCCCCATACCTCCAATCCCCTCCCTCCTCCTCCCTTTCCTCCCCTCCTCTTTCGTCCCTTCCCTTCCCTCCCCTCGCCTAATCTCCCCTCCTCCCCTCCCCTCCGAGCTGTCAAATCTAGCTAGTTTTCGTTTCATTTCTTTTCGTTTTTGAATGCTCCAACATGTTTGCATGTGTCGGCATAAAATAAAATTTCTTTTTCGAGTGGGTTTTGAATAAAGACAGCTAAAATAATTGTGGTGTGCATATCTGTATGCAAAGACACGAATAAATTACAGGTAATGACTCAAGAACATGTGCCATAAAGCGTAAAAAATATGCAATATTCGAGGCTGGGGAGATAAAGATACTGTGTGCTAGAAGGTGGGGGTGAGGGTAGGGCATTGGGGTGGGGGGTTGGGGGTGGTGGTGGGAGGTGGTAAGGCCAGGAGAGGGAGTATGGGGATGGAGGGATGGGAGGAGACCACCACAAGACACAAAGGAAGGGCCCCAGTGGAGTACAGGGACATGGAGGGAGAGTAGGGGGAAATACTCTCCCCCAGTCATGGGGGGAACCACATGGAAGGGGGGGAGGCATGAGGAGGGTGTGGGAGTGGTGGTGGTGGTGGTAAAAACGGTGGGAGGTAGAGTAGCAACAAAGTACTGGGATAGAGGGATGTGGCGAGAAGGAGGTGGGGGTACACCCCCCACCACCTGGGTACGGGCCTGGGTCCCCCCTCCGGTGTGTCCAACACTTAGTTGTGATTGGTTAGAAGCCATCTGCACACAGCTGGGGTGGAGCCAGCTGCCACCAGTTTTTTGTGGATGTTGTACGATCAGTGTTGCTCATCCTTTTAAGAAATTGCGCAAAAAGCTTGATCTATGAGATTAGTACTTTAGGGGTTAAGGACCCTAACCCAGCCTAACTTTGAAAGCCACCTAAATAACTCCCTACCAGACATGCATAGCACCTATTTAAACCTATTTAAGACCCTATTCACACCAATAATGGACATAAAGCATGAAATAAATGAAAAGGAACCAACGAATGAGGAATTAGAAGAGACTACCTCAGCCAGGGTACTTACAGCACGTTTGCGGCTGCCTTTTCTAAGGTTTTGGCAGTGGTGAAAATGCTCTTGAAGCACGTACAGTAATCCACTGTTCTGCTGCACTTAGTTCGTTGCACTGTGAGTTATAATTGTTTAACACTGCACGTTGTTCTTAACTGCACCACGCAAGTTTCAACCACCAATTTGCACTCCACAGTTAATCCTTTGACTCTAAATTCTAACTTCTTAACACTGCACTACACTGTAAATTCCCATGTGGTCTAGTGGCGAGGTATTGCAGTTTATTCACAAAAAATGAGCACGTGTGGCTTCCATTGCGATAAGCATCTACTTTCGATCGAAGTTAGGCAGTAACTGTTGGAGTGTTGATGACGGGGAAACAGAGTTGCCTGATCGCAACGGCCACATTACCAAACTCTTCAGTTTTCATTACCAAATTTAACTTTTCATTACCAAATTCATAAAGCTAGCATTTATTCTTCAATAATTATATATACAAGTGGAAATACATGTAATCACTCTTCTTATAATTAACAGCATGATGATTATTTTCACACTATGTTGGCTAGCAGATTAATCAGAGAGTGCAAACAATCCACCATCTCCATCCTCTGTATCCTCATACATGTGAAAAATCCATTTGGTAATGCATTATATTGATTCATTACCAAACGAATTTTTCATTACCAAATTGGTCCACATTTGGTAATGAAAAATACCAAATGGCAACCCTGACAGGGGAGGGGGGAGGAAGGAAGGGGTGAAGGGTCGGTGGTGTAACAGCTGTTCTGTGCCGTGCGGCAATTTCAGATTACGGGTGGGAAAAAAAATTGGAATTTGAGGGGACTTTTTTACTTTTTTTTTGGCCATTTTTGGGTTCTGAAGGTCCAGGCCCACAATGTCCGGTAAGTGGGGTGTCAGGAAAGTGGGCGTCCGGAAAGTACGGGGATTACTGTATATATGGATAGATAGATAGATAGATATAGACAGATAGATAGATAGATAGATAGATACAGATATAGATATACAGGAGTATAATTTCTGTAATCAAAATAGGTAAGGCTTCATAAATAAGGTAATAATGAACTAAATTTTTCATTTTCTCCTTTAAGTTTGGTGTTCCCTGGCGGAGCAGTTTCCTTCCACAATTCCAACAGCGGCTACGGGAAGGCAGCCATCATGCTGTACGAAATGATTATTAAGGAAAAGGAAGAAAAGAACGAAGAAATACCTTTACTGGGTATATGCTTGGGGATGCAACTGATTCTTTACTTGAATGCAAGAAAAATCTACCCTTTGTCCACCTGCAGTGCTCTTGGGAAGTTAGATCCACTCTACCTACAACCAGGTGAGCTTTTCATGTGTGATTCTTGCGCTGGATAACTTTCTGTGGGATGCTTGGTAGATGTTTCAGAAACAGACAAATCACACTAATCAGTCCTTGTTGGGCTGTCTGAGACATAATGTCCTTAATGTTTAGCTGTTGCTGCTACCAGGCGAATCTACTCAGCTGAAGAGAAGGAAAAGGTTAGAAATACTCCACACAAGCTCCGGCAGTATGGTGCAGACTTTATATATATATATATATATATATATATATATATATATATATATATATATATATATATATATATATATATATATATATATATATATATATATAATTTGTCACTGTCCATATTTACCCTTAAAGCTTGCCGGTCTAGCGAGCTCAGCTTGTCCCATATGTGATTTAATTTTTCTAAAGTTGCCTGTTTTCAGCCAATCGTAGCTCAATAACCACAGCCTGTAGAACTTTCAATTAAATATCATAATACTTAACAATCTTTCTTTTCTCTATTGAATGTGTTCCAAGCTCTTTGGGTGGAGCCGTTGTGGTGATAGGTTATGAAGGAAGGTAACTTTTGAGGTCGCGGCAGCCTACACCTGTACAAGCTGATAAGTTGGTAGCATGGGCAAGCGGTCCAAGGTTCCGGTCTAGGTCAGACAAGGCTACCTCAGCCATGTTCACTCTCGCTTGCTCTCCTCCTTGCCCCACTAGACCTTCTAACTTATTTCCACCTGGCCCTGCTGCTGCCTCATGAGTGAGTCTCTCACACCCTGTTTGAGTGACTCACACATTTAATTTGCCCAGTTTATACAACAGGGACCAGCACCAGCTGATCAGGGTGTGCTGCTTCCGAGGAGGATGGGAATGATAGTAATAGGGAGAGCTGGAGCTCCTGTTTTACTAACCACCTGAATATCCTGACCATCCCCCTTTGCTGACCTTTTCAGTGTGACACTATAATGGAAAGTAGGCCAGCATACTCTCCCAGGAAGTTTTCTCTAACTCTCTTATTCACCAGTGTACATGCGTTTAACATACCACACACTGTACCCCAGTATGTCACAGGGGATAATGCAGGCAAAGGTAGGAAGCCAGAAAACTTTGCCCACATTAGTGGCGGACCTGAGGGGAGGTGTTACACAGGCTCTGCCAGCATAGTTTCTGGTACTGGTTTAAGATGGGGCTCGTGTCTGTGCCAGAGGGTGCAGGGGATTGCATTTCCCAGGCTGCCACTTCCAGCCAATGCAGAGGGGCTCAACCCTAGGATTAGTGCTTCGGGAGGCTATCCTATCAATGGGTGTGTAATGGCGGGGCAGTTACAGTGCCAAAATGCACTTGGTGGGTGTCCCTGTAGCCGTCCTGGTAGGGTGCCCTGAAGCCACTGCCACAGTCACTGGCCATGTCTGGTGAGCTATGGGTTCCAGGTCCCATGCCTCGACTTGGCACTGTGTGAGTGGGCAGGGCCTGTGTTTGTCTCTCCCTTTATTTTATTTCTAGCTACTTATGATTAAAAATGAGAGAAAATTAAATTAAATCGTGCAAGTGGATCAGAGTGGCATCCGAGAGGTAGAGCAGGAGTAGCAGCTGACATTATGCGTAGGAGATGGGTGGATGTTGTTTGCATACAGGAAATTAGGACTTTGGGAGGATCAGCCAGAATGATTGCTGGGAGGGATTGTAGGTATAAGCTATTTTGGCAAGGAAGTGCAAATGGGTATGGTGATGTGGGTGTACCTGTTAAGGAAGAATAGGTGGAATATGCTATGACTGTAATGAAAGTTAATATAAGTATTATAGCATTGACAATTTTCTTTGGTAGACTCATGATTTCATTATAACATGGAAGCATGTTGGAGCTTTTATGAACGATACAGATCTATACCAGGTCTTCTAACTGTTCCAGATTGACACAGCATCATATAGTGTGTGGGAGGAGAAAACAGCAAGTTTTAAACATTACGATACACAGTACCTGCCGAGGAAGATTACATTCATTTTCACTTGAACAATTTTTCTATCCAAGTTACACATATCACTTTCATTTTCATTGGAGCTCATTTTTTATACTAGTAGTTTTCCTTGTCTTCTTGCATTTCACATATAACTACACTTATATGGCTTAATTCTTACTTCACTACAGGAATGGCAGATTTTTTTTTTTTTTTTTTTGGGGGGGGAACACTTTCTTTTACGTATATTGCAAGGTCACTTTCATTTTCACTCGGTATGTTTTTTATATCAAGGTTTATAGACAATGATTCAAAACCACTGTACAATATTTCCCCCAAAAGATTACTCACATTTTCTCCAAGACTTGTTTCTATATCATACGATACAAAATCGCTGTACAGATCACTTTCACATGTCACTCCACCACTTATTTTCTATTCTTGGTGATACAAAACCCACGGTAGAGTTTGGGTTCTAGCACGCATTTTCAGTGCCGTAGTTTTCCTTATCTTCTATTATCGTTTTTCTAATCTTCACTAAAAGAAGAACAGTCTTTACCTTCATAAACACTTGTTCTCTGCACTGAAAATGTCCTTATTTCTCTATACCACTTTTTATGTACAGAATAACACTACAAATGATACGCTTTCCCACACACCCGCAAAGTGTCAAACTGGGTCAATGTGGGCGATGGTGAGAGGGTGGTGACGCCACAGCGACGCGAAGGCGATGGTAAAGAGGCTGGGGGGTCATAAAAAATTGGGCGTGTCACTTTACGAGTACACCTTGTGTACTATTTACCACTCTAAGTGTCCTTTGTCTTCTAGATAATGACGATACTGTTATCTCTATAACTCTACCAGATGAACTACCACTCAACCCATTCTCTGCATGAGTGGGAGACAGGGTAGAGGTGAAGGTGACAGGAGCCGTGTGGCTGCTTATGGCAGCAAGTAAATCAGACTATGGAATAATAGAAACAATCGTTCCTACCCCTCCCGATTCCCGTGGAAGACTGGCAGTGTAACTCGCCCATCTTGTATATGCCTACATCTCGCACTGGGAACCATTGGAAAGGGGTAGGAAACGTAATGTAGCTACAGTATGTCTATGTCCAAGTCTATCAACCAAGCCACCCTGAACTGTTTTATGATGGCTATGGCCATCATCCGAGCTTTAGGGGTTAAGAGAGATCTCTTGTTCCACCTAGGGTGACTTCTTTCTAAGGTTGTAACTTAGCTTACCTAACTATCGACAGTATATACCTAGGATGCTTTCCCCCCAAAAGGTGGGTAGCTGAGACAGGACGATACACATCCAATTTACTCATCCACACACACACACATTTACTCGTATCTTAGTCCCAAGGGTAGAAGTGACAGATCCTCACTGAGCCATACCGCACGAGGGTCAACTGCTCAGTAAAATCCCAACAGCAGAGCTGGTGGTACCCATGCCATACCATAATAGACACATCCCCTTACCCTCATCTGACCTGATCAGCTGACCAGACTAAGTGTGGGTGAATATCCCCTCGGGGCCGCATCACCATTTATTCATTCACAATTTCTCTCCAGTCATCCCCATCACGCACAGACTCTCTTCCTTGTTCTACAAACATCCCTCTCGCATCTAATGCTCTCTTCACACTGTTCATCCATCCTATTCGTGATCTTCCTCTCAGCCTTACACCTCTCTGATTCATTTATCTTTTTGACCAGTCGCTCTTAATCCATTCTCTCCATATGCCCAAACCATCGCAACACTGTTTAACTCGTTCAGTCATCTCCCGCATAACTTAGCTTATACTAAATAAATTTTTTCTACCTCAAGTTGAAAAGAAACATCGTCAGATATGGATTCACCTTTTACAGTGAACACAGTTTTACCATTAGAGGAAGCACCTTTGCAATTCTCTGGTTCAACATCAGTATTCACTATGTCCCATCTGTATTTACATACGTTTTTCTGATGCACGAAGTATCACTTCCATATACTGTAGCAAGGCTCTGTATTACAGTCATGATGATTCTGCGTCTGTCTATGGTTCGACTAAAGTGGCGGCTAGGGTGGGGCACCAACCTGTGTACAGTGAGCCACGTTTTCCATACTCTCTCTCTCTCTCTCTCTCTCTCTCTCTCTCTCTCTCTCTCTCTCCTGGGGAGAGATGTACGACACCCTGGGGAATTTTGTTTCTTTTATGAGTCACTGTTATAAACTTCTGTTTTCATTTCTTTATTTTCTGTTTTTTATTATATCTAATTCTAATGAAAGATATTTATTATTGTCTTACATATGGCGGCAGATGACCTCACTGTTGTGGAGCCATGATTTGTTTTCATTCAATCATTCTCTTCTTCCTGCCCTTCCTTCCTCCATCTCTCCCTTAGCCTGACAGTGCACTCAACACTGCCCCTGGCCTGCCTTCCCTCTCTCTGTCTCTCTGTCTCTCTCTCTCTCTCTCTGGTATTTTAGGGTACATTTTGGTTATTTTATTTTACATTATATTGTACATATTGTAAATTTGAATTTATTTCCACACCACCCAGGAGGTAAAATTCTTGGAGCATTATTTTTAAGGGGTGTCCCTAACAGGCCTATTCCTCTATCTCTCACAGAAGAGTTACAATGAATCCTCATCAGAAGATGTGAGAGTGACAGTGAAAGAATCAAGGAAATGGTCAATCACCACATCTCTCTTTCATCATCTTCTTGCAATTTTTCTGCATGCCTGACAGCATTCTTCCAGTTCTCTGCTGTAATGTTGTTAATTGATTCATGGACGAGTGGCTTCAAATATGCAGTCCTGAATGTATTCCTTTTTGACACGGATCCTTTAACCTGTGCCCAAATCAGTTCAGTTGGGTTATACTTGCAGTGGTAAGGGGGTAGGTGTACAACCCTATGTATTTGCTCTGAGGCCGTCTTGTCAATCACGAAGTTGGTATCGGCATCTGCGATGTACATGAGTTCCACCTTGAAGAGTCCTTCTGGCACTGTTACACCCTTCTTCTCCAGCCATTCTCTGATCGTAGCTTTGTTGCTTGCAGAAGTTGGAGGCTTATGTATTTTTCTTGAGTGATATGATGCCTTATCCATCACAATAATTGATGATGGAGAAATGTTAGGTAACAGTTGAATCTGAAACCACTTTTCAAAGGTGTCGACATTCATTTGATCATGATAATCGCCGACATTTTTTGCCTGGAAAACAAGGGCGGCTACGGAAACAAATCCTTTAATTGTTCCGGCGTGCAGAAGAATTAAGCAGGTGCCTTTCCCTGTGGGCACCCTCACTCCCACAGCTTTTTCTGCATTGCTGTCTACCCAGCATTTGGAAACCATGTAGTTCTGATTAATCAATGTCTCGTCTAAGTAGACAATGATTTTGTCCGAACTTCTACGTGCCCTCATTTCTCTCAAGAACTTGCACCGTGCATAAGTTACATCTCTGCGTTCCATTAGGAATCTCCGTCCATCAACATTTGCATAATGAAAACCGATTTTCTTTAGCACCCTTCATAATACCTCACGGCTGCCAGGATAGGAAAGGTTTATCTTCATATCCTCATGAATTTTTTTCAAGTGTTGGGATTTCTTTCCTCTCATAAAAATTTAAAACTGTTCTGCGCGGCACACCTTCACTGAAGTCACCAAAAAATCCGTAATGGATGTTGCACGTTGCCTTTTCTTGGGCAACATAAACTTGGGAGACTGATTTTCATTATTTCTTGCAGCTTTGCAGATTCTTTCTACCATTCTTGCGCTGATTTTCGTTGCTGCAGGTGTCCGACAGGTAGCCTTCATATTGTCATCAAGAATTCCTCCATTCTCCTTCTCGTTCTGAAAATACTGCCTTACATGGAAGACAATTTTCTTTAGCTTGACTGTGTATATGTGAGGAGTGGGCTGGCTGAGCTGCCATCCTGTCAACAAAGACACAAAGGAAAGTGACACGAGGAAGCTCTACTTGGGTCAGACTGGGTCTGTGTGAGTGTTGCCGCTCACGAGGGTTTAGTCTGTTTTTTATTTTTTTACTAAGAAATTGGCATATTTTCACTTATATTCCTGCACATTATCTTATAATCATAATTATGACATTATTACCCACCCCAGAACTACGGTAAAAGCCAATAAAAGTGACTACATTTTTTTAGCAACACTGTAAAATATGTATGCCACGTATCTGTAGTGCCGTATAAATATTTTATGCATGATAAGTTAACTGTTCTTTCTTATATTATGATACATACGTTAAAAGTGTATTCATATGTTTTATCTCATTTGTGATGCCTTTTATATATATAACAGCCTTTTACATATATAACAGCCGTTTCGCATCGCGGGTTTGGGAAACATAGCAACACTGTACACAGGTTGGTGCCCCACCCTAGCCGCCACTTTAGAATAGTTGAACCAGTGTATAGTGCTTTTTTTTTTTTTTTTTTTTTTTTTCGGGGCCACACTTTCGGAATGAAAATTTATTCGAACCACACCAGTTTTTTTTATTATATACAAATATCTTCAGAACCAATCAGTCATCCGCTAGCAGTGTTTTATGCATAACTCAGAACACAGCTACACTAAAATATGATCGTAAGACATTAAGAAAGTATAAAACAATGCAGCTACGTAAAAGTATTATCCACTAACAATATATGCAGATTCAGTGAGAACTGTGATCTTGTTTTTGTGTAGTAATCTTTATCATGTTAGGTCTAATTTCAGATAAACTCTCATCTCTTAATCATCACAAATAAGCCTTTTCCTTCTTGGTCTCTGGTATTTGTTAGAGCTGAAAATACCTGTTCACAACAATACGTCGTGGAACATTGTACAAGAATGAATAACGCTTTTTACTAGAGATGCGTGGATAAACCAAAAAGAGTCCAGTGGTACACTCGTGTGTTTCATTTTCAAGGTGCGATCACCCGAAATGCATGTCATTTCCTCCTCCTTATTTAATGTCTGATCTGAACAGTTAGAACTCGCGAGCTATCTCTAAAAAAATCGAATTTTTCTGCAGAGAGTGACGGGAAGTGCTGGTCAATCTTTTCTGCCAGTGTTGTGAGACGTTCGTGGATAAGGCCGTACAGTTTATTGCTCAGTTGAAAACTCTTTACCACAGGGAAAATTTGGGGGTTAGCTCTCCTGAGCCACAGCTGAAGCTTTTTCTTTCTTTATGCAGCTAGTTTGTCTGTACTCGAGAGGATGTTGTGATACATAAATGAAACAAAAGCATTCGGGGCTCGAATGCTAATCGCCCACCGGAATATGGTGTAAACACACACACACACATTTTGAAAAGTATATCCTAATTTACATTATTTTTAACTATTTACTAAAAAGTATATTTTAATTTCCATTACTTCTAACTTTTTTGTATCATTAATATTTCTTTACTATGAAATCAGTTATATTACTGAACTAAATCTGGGAACTTTTGCAAATTCTGCTAGATTCTTTTCATATATTTATCATATAACATATGCAACAAAATCAAATCAAATAAATGAGAAAATGACTTTCATAATTTTCCTTGGCACATCATTTTTTGTTATAAGGTCTGAATCTTTGTCTTTGATTCTTTCTGCTACACCTGCCATCCTCTTGTGTGGCGTGCGCTGCACTGTTTAGGAACATTACTTTTGCACTTGTTCTTTCTATCAATGAGAAATTCTATATCTAAAACCTGTACTACCACTTTAAATTCTACCACTACGAATTTCCCTACCGAAAGTAGCTTAGGTTCATCTCTCGTAAAACTAATCACATCCACCACCCTTGTCAGAACCACTGTGCAATGGAATGTTTACAAAGATAATGCACACACACACACACACACACACACACACACACACACACACACACACACACACACACACACACACACTTAGTGATAAAAGGTGTGTATCCTGACTTTAGTCATCAATTTCTTATGATCCTCTTATTAGTAACATAATCACTGACCATTGATATTACACGAAAATTATAGTAAATGTGCCAATTATAAGTAGAGGGAACCTGCAGAAGAAACACCTAACTTTACATCCAGGAATCTCAACATAAATTTCACGTCCAAAGACAATCCAATCCATTTCTGTTAAGGAAGAAAGTATTTCTGAATAGCAGGGCAATTCGATCTCTGGAGAGAGGTATTCAAAATATGTTAGAGCCGTATTGTATCTAGATCTGACCCCAGAAACCCGCAAAGTCAATTGGTTAAGTCTGAGACTCACAGAAAAATTACCCTGAAAAGGATTACGATACGTTCCAAGGATAAGACACAGTCACCTAACAAGATGCAGAGCCAAAGCACAGCCAACTGGTCCCCGACAGTCATTTTAATGCTGACGAATAATTGCAACAGGATATCTAGTCAACGATGTCACATATCAGATTTGGAGTAAATCGGATGAAAATTTACGATTTTATGCCCTTTTGAAATTTTTGCCCTGACCCACCTGACACTGACCCCCCTACCGTTAACTGGGGGGTGACCCCCCCTGAAGTAATGGTGCTTGTTATAAGATGCAGATTTGAAAGATGCACCTTTAGGCTTTGGTTCCATGTCGATGAGGAATTTGAAAGGAGTTATGGCATTTTTTTTTTTTTACATTTTTGGGGCCTACAGCTTGGGCCTTGAATCAGTTTGGCCCAAAATTTACTCAGGTGATCATAGTCCATCATTCCTCTAATTTTAATCAAAATCGCACCAGCAGTTTTCGCTTAAAGTTGATAATAGACAGACAGACAAACCGAGTGAAAGCAATACCCGGAATAAAAAGTGAGCAGTTGCTCGCAGTGTTAAGCATGAAGGGTATCATAGTTGGGCCTATTCAAAGAAGATACCCTCAGGATCATTATGCTTATGCACGGGGAGCCATGCTGAAAGAGAATTCTTTTTCTTCAGCCCTTGAAACTCTATCTAGTACCTTTGATCCTCATAATTGGTGGCCTACCTTAAAATTGGCTATCTTAGGAGTGTCTCCATCATTTCCTTCCTTGCTCTCCTAGGGTGGCCTGCATGCGAATTATTCCCCCTTAAAAAGCACAACTGCTTATATCTTAGTTTGAGTCGCAACTATGTCGTGCTACTCTATAGCTAGATAACGTGGATATTTTTAATTCAGCATATTAAAATGGCTTTTAAACCAAGTGTAGTGTTGCTAAGAACCATCTGGATAACTTCGGTCCCAGTGGCAGAAATGATCCATTAGACATGTATCCTCCATTTCTCAACAGATTTCAGATATGTTAGCCTGACAAATAGCAGCAGCTTTCAGATTTCACTTATGATTAAGATAATATCCTACATTCTGGAAGGGAATTAATATACCTCCTATCCTAGAATGCCTTTTGTCACCATTAGGCTTTATTGGTTAATATCGTTCACTCTTTTTTCATCAAAAAGTATCTAATGTTTTGTCTTCACGACATTCTAAGTTCCTGGAACAACTTGTTTCCTGACATCCTGCCAAACTGCCGGTCATTAAGAACTGGGTACCGCTAAAATGCTTCTAATCATATCTCATGAGCTCCAGACTGCATTAGATCAAAATTGGAGGCCAGGTTAGTTCAGCTAGAATTTTTGGCCACTTTCGACCACGTAAATCACGACGGGTTATAACACTTGCTCAATTCTATATGTGCTGAAGGTGTGGGATGGTCCGATATAAACTATTTTCTTAGAGGTGAATGCATCGTGTTTGTGATGTTACGGTCTGGACGTGCAGGCATGCAGTCGACCCGTGCAGTGAATCGATGTTCCTTGACAGTAGACAGCGCCTTACTATAGTGAGGAGCTGGGATGAATGTGGTTTGGTTCCCGGATGGACGCTGCATTTGAGAATCTCCACCGAGTTAACAGGAGAACCACAGTGGCCTCCACATCACCCCGTTATTTGGTAATATGGTTACAATGTGGGGCCAATTCTAATGGTTACGGGAAACCATTAGCCTTGTCACGCAGCAATGCTGCCTAAAGGCAGCACTACATAGAATGAGTTGATGATGGGTGCCCGCACCTACCACCATCGTGTTTTGTGTTAACGATATTAATAACAGGATACTTCGATGCTCACTCAGGCGTATGCAGGGTGGGGTTTTAGGCCCACTTCTATTACCATTTACACTAATTATTTGTTTCAAGTTGTTAAAAACGTGTTGTCGTGTTATGTCGCTGATATAATGTTAGTTTCCACCATTCGGTCTAAAAAAACGAATCAATCTTCTGCGAATCTCCGAATTAAGGTTTGCTGAATATTTCCAAGTGGTGTAGAGGGGGAAACTCATCCCTGGTAAAACGAAGAGCAACTGTTACACGTCATCATTCCCCATCTCCATCTCATAGCACAGTCTACACAGATGAAATTTCTCTATGTGGTTATGGTGAGTAAGAAAGTCTAGGTATTTTTTCTTTGTCTGAAAATAACGTTTGAGAGCAATGGTTGCTCACTAGCTTCATGGGTTACTCAAAAATATTTGGAATTACCGGAAAACCATACACCATTTTGGTTATACAATTATATATTTCAGCCACTCTTTACAGTGCTTTATTCTGGCCCGAAAGTGCTATGCAGCCCAACAGGGCCACAGAGCACTTCAGCAAAGCGAAATGCGATTCTGGGACGGCTCTAAATTATAAGTGTTGAGTGGTCAGATAGGGCCCCGGGGCTCTTGTTCAGTTCTAAAGTCACTCTCTCTTCTAAAATCACTCTCTCTTCCATAGGATTTGTTTATTATCTTGTTAATATTGTAATACTTCGGAAGTTAAGGCTTATACATTCTTGAACCTTTTCCGGGAAGGTTGTGTTTTTATTTTTCCTGTTATTTAATTATCACTTTCATTCTCTCTCTTTTTTTTTTTTTTCTTCTTGCTTATCAAGGTTCTGGGTGAGTCTGGATTACTAAATAGTAAATTATAGTACCCTTCCGGTTTCTCACATATCTGTGATGGTAAGAAAATATAATGTGACCAATACCACCACCAATACCACTAGTAGCGTAGCAAACAGTAATAATAAATAACAATAATAATAATAATAATAATATTGTATATATATATAGATAGATAGATATATATATATATATATATATATTTATATATATATAGATAGATAGATAGATAGATAGATAGATAGAAATAGATAGATAGATAGATAGATAGATAGATAGATAGATAGATAGATAGACAGATAGATAGACAGATATAGATATAGATAGATAGATAGATAGATAGATAGATAGATAGACAGATATAGATATAGATAGATAGATAGATACATGATATGTGGGTGCATAAGAGATGTAGTGGTATTTGAGGTAGACTGCAAGAAAATGTTGATTTCAAGTGTGCGATGTGTCTGGGAGAGCATGTGAAGATTGTCAAGCTTGAAAGGACTGAATTTGCTGATGGGTGTCTTGAGTGTGTGGAAGTCTTGTTACTTGGGAGACCTGTTATGTGCCAGATGTGGGGCTGGAGCTAGCTCTGTGGCTAGAGTGAAGTGTGGTTCGAAGAAGTTCAGGGAGCTGTTCCCTCTCCTGACAATTAGAGGGCTTTCAATACATGCTAATGGATCTTTGTATCCGGCATATGTTAAGAGTGTAATGCTGTATGGTAGTGAGACCTGGGCAATAAAGGAAGAGGATATGATATTTGCAGGCTCAATCACACAGAAATGACAATGATTAGGTGGATGTGCAGTGCCTTCTTGAGTGGAAGGTGTAGGGGGGCTAGGTTTACGGTGGAAGAGTTGAATCGAAGGATGGGACTGGAGTGTGTTGGTTTTGTGATGAGGAAAGGTAGTTTGAGATGGTTTGGGCATGTGGAGATGATGGGGGATGATAATTGGGTGCAGAAAATGAGAAAAGTTAACGTTAGGGATAGGGTGGCTTGATGTAGACTGAAAAATACTTGGGAAAAGGTCATTGAGTGTGACTACAGGGATAAAGGACTGAATAGGGAAGCTGCCAGAGGTCAAGCAGCATGGAGAGACGCCACTGTGTGACCAAGGCCAACACATGCAAGCATGGAGCCTTCAAAAATGAAATTATATATATATATATATATATATATATATATATATATATATATATATATATATATATATATATATATATATATATATATATATATGGAATGGTAAAGTGGTAGAGTGTGCATTTTGTACACGGGTGAACCAGGGTTCGTGCCCCACCAGGGTAATATCCTTTGGGAGTGTTCAACCGGCCATGTACTGCATTGGCGGACACAAGGGGTGCTGGGGTTGAACCAGTGTCGCTTACTGTAAAGTATTCTTGTACCCAGTCGGCTTGCGCGGGCCGATTACACTTGGTTCGCAGACTACACACACATCCAAAGCCACTCCAGCACTACAATTACACTTATATGCACTTCTCACCCTCCATACAAGCTCCACCAGACAGCCTAAGCCACACAGTCTAGATACATTGGCTGTATCGTCCCGACTTCGGTCGGGATAGGCCGGTCCTACAGTGAATACTCAAACGGCTGATGATGATGATGATGATAATGATGTATATATATATATATATATATATTGCCAGACGCCTCAATCCCGTTTGGGGTGGCCACAAACAAATCACCTCCAAGTCGCCCTGTCCCCCACCATTTCACTCCCCTGCTCCCAACTCACACCCCCCTCTCTCAGATACCTCTCCACCCCATCTCTCCATCTCATCCTCGGCCTCCCCCTCCCTCTTTCCCCCTCCACCTCACTCACATACACTCTCTTCGTCAGTCTTTGACCCTCCATCCTCTCCACATGGCCAAACCACCTCAGTGTGTTCCTCATAACGCTTCCTATCACATCCACATCAACACCACAACGCTTCTTTATATCCTCATTCGTCAGCCTGTCTCTCCACGTGACTCCACAGGCTCCTCTTAAATAACTCATTTCCACGGCTCTCACTCTTGACTTGTGTCCTTCCAACAACGTCCAAGCTTCACTTCCGTACGTTTTATATATATATATGTATATATATATATATATATATATATATACAGTATATATATATATATATATATATATATATATATATATATATATATATATATATATATATATATATATATATATATATTAGTTGCTACCACAGGGAATTCCTTTTAGTAGCTATTTATTTGGAGTGGAAGGGTTTCATACAGCCATCATTAACACCATCAGGATAGTAGATCTCCCCTAAGCTACGTAAAGCTGTCAAAAGATAGCAAGAAAAACATAATACAGGAGGTAATAATAGCAAAGAATCAAAAGATGTAAAGAACAAGCACGGGAATACTGTATTGTGGTGTAATATAGGAGATAATCACTAAAGAAAAAGCAAACAAAATGGTAGTGAGGCTTACTAAAATTTATGACACGGAAATCTGGACTACAAGAAAATAAAATATATAAAAAAAAGGATGAGGCAGAAATAAGGATTCTGAGATGGATGGTTGGAAATTAACCCCTCTGTGGCCACCGGCGTTGAATGACGTTTAGCCGATAAATGGCCGCCGGCGTCATTTGAGCGTGGCCTATTAAAAAAAGGTGAAATTATTTGGGAAGTGAACATCTTCAGACTGACCTACTCTACCCTCCCATACACCCCACACGTCAGTACAATACGCACTTCCACGATGAGTGGACGTCCAAGTTCTGCCTCTCTCCAGGCCCCTAGCCCCACCTAGTGCCACCCTCTCCGGCCTCATAGGCCACTCACAAGCCCAGAGATCAGGTCAGAGCTGTTTCCCCATGGGGGAGGAGAGTGATGAGGACTGACTAGAGTCTGATATCCAGGTGGGGAGTATGGTGGAGAGTAATGAGGAGAGTGGTGATGAGTGGCTCCACTTTCCCACTACGAAGGAGGACAACAGTTCAACAGAAAGCAACAGCGATCGCAAACCACCACCACCTTTCTGTACAGCTCCACCACCAATGAAGAAGAGATAGACGGTAGTGAAGTGGCTCTTCACTGAGAGAGAGGAGGGGGAGGAAGGGAAGGCTGGAGTGCATGTGCACTCAGCCCGCATTGCCTCTCCACAGCCATTGCAACCTCACCACCCTGCAAAATCTCTCACTCCACCTCACCACTTCCTACTACTTCACGAGCCACTTCACCACCCCCCACCACTGCCTGTGCTACTCCTCCACCCACCACCGCCTCCAGGGCCACCTTACCACCCACCACCATCACAGGCACCACTGCATCACCTCACATTGTCTCTCGTACCACCTTACCACTGCCAAGCATCTTTCGTGCCCCATCGCCACCTCACATCACCTCTCGTGGCCGCACACCACCGTCCAGCACCTCCTGTGCCTCCTCACCACTGCCCAGCGCATCCCATGCCCCCTTACCACACACCGTGCCCCGGGGACCTCGTCCTAGGAACCAGGGGTCAGGACTGTCCACCAGCGAGGACGAAATGTGTGCAAGACTGCCTTGCAGCATGGAAGGCAGCAGAGAATAGTACAACTCTCCCCTTCATGAGCAGTCTATGGGTGGAGAGCGATGACGGCCTTTCGACCCAGGACGTTTGACTTCGACAATATCTCTGGAGTCATGGACACGACTGGACTGATGGCGACGAATTCGATCATGAGCTGTTTCCTGGTATTTTTCGACCTGCAACTCATGACACTCATATGTGACGAAACTAACAGTTTTTTTTTGCACAGACGGCTACTGACATGCACATAAGGGGACCTACAGGACACGACACTTGACTGACGTGACAGTGTCCACCATGTACGTGTTCATGGCATTGATGATGCGCCCTTAGTGAAAAAACATGCGCTTGTCAATTACTGGACCACCGATGTGTTGACTCAGGTCGATGTATTCGACAAGTACATGTCACGGAACATGTGCCAGGACATCCTCAGTGTATATAGTGTATAATACTTAGTGTGGTGTTACGAAATAAGATATAGAAGTTTAAGATAGTGGTATTGTGTAAAGTAGATAATGTTTTGTGACTTTTGTACAAAGACTGTGTTCCCCATACAATGAGTTACCTCTGTTGACTTTTGACTTGCTAGCGGAGGGCAGAGATGGGTAAAAGTTCCCCTGCACTGACTTTATTCTTCGCATCATGCACTTGAGGTGAATAATTATTCTGCTCTGTATTTATTTCTCAGATGCCAGCCCCTTCTATTTCCTTTTATGATTATTACAGTCTTTTTGCCCTAGATAGAGTGGTAATGATTGCAGATTCTGTCTGTAATGTAAGTGAACAGACATTGGGTAGGGAAAATGCTGTTTTATAAGGCAACCGTGTGATATGCCGATTTTATCGTATTTTGAACGCGTGAAGTTAGCCCCAACAAACATTTAGCCCCTTCCACCCTACCCTGCCAGTCTTGCCAGTATCAGTGTATGTTCCTGTATTGTTATCCACGTTCTTTTTTCCTTTTTATGACTCTGAACTACTCGCAGCCATTGCAGAATCACGTACAAAGCAATATAGGCCTAATCATGCCTAGGACCTGAGTATGATATCACACTCAGTTACCATGCGATACTCCGATTTTATCTCATTCTGACCATGTGAAGTGTTTGGAAACATACAGCTTTATCTTTTTCCTTTACCCAGACAGATAATATCACACTTTCCCACCCTCACGATAGACAGACAGCAACATACATTGCGAAAATAACAAGATAAAATGATAGAGACAAGTGAACGCGAAATTACAGAACAAATACGTTTCCCCCATCTGAAAACGTATTTATTTCTGCTTTCTCTATTCGTAATAATTAGATTTTTTCGTAGTTTTGAAACTGCAATACGATTCTATTTTTAGCCATTCACGTGGTATGGGTGCCTCTATCTGAGAGCCCACTCCCCTCTTTCTAATCCGATCTGACCAAGTGCTAATCCACCCGATCCTCCACTTTCATCCCCCATGGGAGAGCCTAGCCCCGGGGTACTTTCAATGTTCTCATTTAGGACTGAAAATTCAATCCTTCCACTCCCTTTTCCAAGCATGGGCACAACGATAACGTAAAAAAGAACTGGAAACTACCATAAACATATTTTATATATAAAAATTGAAAAAAAAATATTCATAATTTTTTTCAAGCCATTCCTAACATATTATGTACTGAAATCATTCGATATCATCATATTTCATATAGGCACACCATTTCGGCACCATTCGCATTGTTTTGAGGGTTAAACAAAAATAACAACAACAGCGAAGTTGCATTGCAGCAGCATCTCTTGGTGGCGCATATCGGTTGTCGATATTTCTGCAATTTTTGCGCTCCATTGCAACCCACAGAATGGGTGTATGAAGCTGGGATTTGGATTGTTAGGTGCGTCTGAACTTTCTCTTCAATATTGCAAGCAAAAAAATAAATACATTTTCGAACCTTCAGAAAATGGCCCTGGCATCAGCCTGGGGTGCACAGAAAATTCCTGACCCACAGCCACGGAAGGGTTAAATAATAAAAACCACAACGGTTAAAGATAGATGAGTATATTGAAAAGATCCAAGGGAAAATCCTTCAGTGATTTAGACATGTGTTGAAGATGAAAGAAGCAGTTATTGGAAGGAGAAGGACGGAGATGGAGAAGCAGGATGATTTAAGAGGAGGCCAGGGAGGGAGTAGTGGGAGTGTGTGCAGTGATAAGACAAAGAACATGATCATGGATCATGTAGGAAATCAAGCAGCATGGAGACAGCTTTCGAGGAAAAACGACCCTACTTGATTTGGGATAGTGGCAAGCGAAGGAAATGCTTAGGAAAAGGTGCCAGCGAAGTCTCACGTGCTAACAAAATTAATATTTCTTGTGATTTCGTTGGCTGCCACGTCGTACACTGCCTCCTGCCTTTAACAGTATCAACCCGAAGACATATCTTTTTATTCCTGCTATTTCTATGCTCTTGTAATGAATGTACTAGGCTAGACTCTTCGAAATGGAAGGATTAGATACAGACTTCAATAACCCCTTTATTAATGAATAACACTCTTAAGTAAAAAGAACAAATCAACTGCCAACATAATGATTAAGCAACAAAATGATATAATCGTGCTGGAGGGTCTTAGCTCATAATACTTATAGTAAGGTGATGTAGTGAAACACGAGTTAGGGACAAATTTTATCCCTGAACTGTATCCCCAGTGAGACTGCTCAGGAACTGTTGTTGCTTTCGGTGCGATTTCAGATTCATCTGGACGTGAAGCAAGTGAAGTGCAGGCTGAATCTGTACTTCTCTTGCAATCCCCCACCCCTTTTTTGGAGGAGAGAGAGGGAGATGAGGGATGTTTGCATTACCAAGCTGCGGCGCCACCCCAATGTGTAACTGGCACCATTTTTAGAAATAGTATTTAGGAATACAATTTTGCCCCTAACCTGTATTCTACCATCTCCCTTCTTTTATTTGTAGGATACGAGAATACTGATTTGTTTGGCACCGCTCCGGAGGATGTGATCGAAGCTTTCACCACCAGAAGCTGCACCACCAACAACCACAAATTTTGTGCCACGCCAGAGGTTTGTCGCAACTCATTTATAGTGGCATGATGCAGCATGGTGTAGTTGTCCTCTTGCCTGGAACTTTTTTTTTTAACCCTCAATATACTGAGTGCAATGAGAGTGGGTGGTGGATGGTCGCAGATGATTTGCATTCATGCCACCATGACCTTTGCCATCAGGTTGCCCTTTCTCCAATTCACACTCCACTCTCTTGCATACAGCTTCACCATATTTCCTCCAACTCATCCTCGGACTTCCCCTCCCTCTCCCCCTTCCCCCTTTCACATGCTTCGTTTACATGCACTCTCCTATTCAGTCTTTTGTTTTCCACTCTCGCGACCTAATCACTGTTACTTCGTTCAGGAATTGAAAGATGTTATATTTTGTTTGCATTGTGTGTGTGTGTGTGTGTGTGTGTGTGTGTGTGTGTGTGTGTGTGTGTGTGTGTGTGTGTGTGTGTGTGTGTGTGTGTGTGTGTGTGTGTGTGTGTGAGAGAGAGAGAGAGAGAGAGAGAGAGAGAGAGAGAGAGAGCCATCACAGTCTATAAGTCCACCAAGTTGGGTGGTTTTAGCTTTAATCCTTCATGGAATATTAGATGACATCCAGAATATCTGGAAAAGCTCCAGTTTTTCACCTGAAGTGATTTCAGAGAATAATCAACCGATTGGAACCATACTCCTTTCCACACTGTGTCCGCCTTAAGGCTAGATTGTTTTAAGAATATCAGCTTCTTAGCTTAGGCTGTTCTTGAGACAGCATGGCTGACTCACTTTTCTGTGCTCTGGATAATGTCTGGAGATCCGGAAGACAGATTACCACCGTATTTGGCCAAAAAAAAGCAGACAGTTGTCCGACAAATTTGACCAAGTTGGAAGGCTCTAAGGCAAATAGCTTTTGAGATACTGCAGTTTTAAAATATATAAAAATAACAATAACCAGTACACTGTGAAACTGTCCAAGGACAATTTTGACAAAGAAAACTTCCAACAGCCATTGCCTGCTAGAAGCCTAGCTATAAAGGGACCTTCTGGTCAAGGTCGCTGATCTGATGCATGTTACCTTAGGTCATCACAGAAGACCCTTATCTTGCAAATGACTTTGGTACAAGGTCAAGGGTAAACAATCCTTGGGATGCTAATTTGGCCTAAACTAGGCAATCACCAAACAAATATTCAACTTTCTACACTAAAACCTTCATAAGTTTTGGCCATCACAAAATGTTTTGATAGTTTTTTGACTGCACCTTGACCTTTCCATAACAAAGTCAGAATCGGGTGAATAGAAATTACATGTTGATGCATAATGATGTTCCAGCCTTATAGAGGAGACGTTTGGGATTCTGAAACATTTTTTATTTTCTCTGTAGCCCCAGTAGAAGCCGAGTTGGAAAGGACCCAATTTTCTAAGTTTGCGGGTCCATGTGACCTTGACCTTGGGGCCAAGGTCACCGAGCTTGTGCTTGTGAACGTAGGTTATCAGAGTCTATTACTCCACCAAGTCTGGTGGCTCTAGCAGTATTCTTTCATGAAAATTTTGGTGATATCCGGAATATCCAGGAAAATCCCAACATTTGACCCTAGGAGACCTCGGACGATTTTCGTCCGATTAAGATCATATTCCTTTTATATCTGCTCCCCAGCATGGGGTAGATGCTATAAAGATTCAAGTTTCTAGCTTAAGTGGTTTCAGAGATAGTGTCAACATTTTGGTTTTCTTTGTTCCAGATAATATCCAGAGATCTGGTTAACCATTTTCCTTTCAGTTTTGCCTAATGAACCTGCTAACAGAGGCCATGGAATAATGAAAAAATATTAACCCGAAGAAAAATAAGCCAAGTACTGTATAGTGGTGTCAGAGCAATTAAAATGCCTCATCGAGTGAAGGGATTACCTATGAGGATACAGGCCTAAATGATCATTTTCATTACTGTATATTAGTTGTATTAGGCATGTGCCTTGGGTTACCTGCAGTGTATGTGCTGTGCTGTGCTGAGAGTTTTGCTGGTATGTCCATGAGGGTAAAAACAAATACTCTGGCAGTGCTTTTCAATGCCATCAATCCAGTAATAATTTTCATTTAATTTTTTTTGTCACTAAGTGATTTGATTCAGTACAAGAGATCCTCTAAAGCTGAAGGGGTTAATGAAGGCTCTATATAACCCGTCTCATTCAAGAAGAGTTTTGCAGCGTCAGATAAAAAAAAATATATGTAAACAGCACGAAGACAATATTTAAAACGTCACAACAGAAGATATTAAAAGTTGTGGTAAATTTTTACTTTTACTCCCGCACGCCATTTTTGCATGGAATTTTCATTTTCCTAGTATTTTCAGTGTAATTCATTTTAATTTGACCTTCATTTCTGTCGGAAATCACTCGTTCTTGAGTTACACCCCCCCCCCACTCCCAATGTTTAATGTTGAACAGGAGGTTCTGGCAGGTTGGATTACGCAAAAACGAGTGATTTCCGACAGAAATGGTCAAATTCAAATGAATTACACTGAAAATACTAGGAAAATGAAAATTCCATGCTAAAGCCTAACCTTGCTGAAATAAACCTAACCTAACCATACTTAAACCGGTAAATTTTTTACATGTGGACAATACATCCACTAGGTAGTGCAATATATTTTTCTGGCAGTTTTTGATGCGAAGAGGGGGAGAGAAGTGTAGATGAGATGTGGGAGGATGTGAACAAAGTTTTGCATGAGACTGCTGAATGTACGATTGGAAGGAGACATAGCTTCAGGAGAAAGAAATGGATATCACAGGAAACGTGGGATATAATAAAAAAGAGAGGTGAGGCTAAATTGAGGAGTGAGATGCAATGCGTTGATGAACAAGAGATTGAATTAGCAAGAGCTGCGTACTGGAGTTTGAATTCAGAAGTAAGAAGGTTAGCTAGGAGAGATAAAAGAAGATGTGTGGATGAAAAGGTTGCAGAGACTGAAATCTTAATAAACAAAAATGATGGACAGAGTCAAAGAATAGCATATGAATCGATTAGAGAACTGAGTGGTAATGCAGGTAAACGCAAGGAAATACCGGTTAGAGATAGGGAATGAAATTTATTGACCAAAGATGGAGATATTAAAAATAGATGGAAAGAGCATTTTGAGACAGTTCTTAATAGACCAATACCGCCAGAAGAGGATATACCGTCTGCTCAGGAAGATTTAAATATAGAAACAGGAGAGTTGAGGCTTGCAGAAGTGGAGAAAGCAGTAAAACAGTTAAAGAATAATAAGGCACCAGGGGAGGATGGTTTATTTCCGGAAATGTTTAAAGTGGAGGGGGATAGATTAATAATGATCTTGACCAAGCTATTCAATAAGATATGGGTGACGGGGTTACTACCATCAGTTTGGAAGAATGGTGTAATTGTTAAGTTCCGAAGAAGGGAGACCTGAGTGAATGTGGTAATTGGAGGGGAATCTCTTTGTCACCGATAGCTTTGAAAGTTTTCAGTAGAGTGTTGTTAAATAGGTTGGAGCCAGTGGTTGAGGGTATTCTGAGGGATGAACAGGCTGGTTTTAGAAAGGGACGTGGTTGCAATGATCAGATCTTTATAGTTAGGCATTTGATGCAGCAAGTTAATGAAATGAGAGTGCCGTTAAGTCTTTGTTTTGTTGATTTTGAAAAGGCTTTTGATAGTGTTTCGAGAGAGACTATAGGGAAGATCATGAGACATTATGGAATACCAGAGGAGTTTGTGAGGGTCATTATGAACATGCATGAGGACACATTTTGTAAAGTGATGGTTGATGGTTGTCTGAGTGATTCGTTTGAAGTCAAGTCCGGAGTAATTCAAGGTGGTGTTCTATCGCCTTTACTATTTATATTGGTCATTGATTACATTATGAAACGCGCTGGAACAGAAACCGGTGCAGGTATACTCTGGGGAGAGAACAGGAAACTTTTGGATTTAGATTATGCAGATGATATAGTTTTGATTTGTGATGGGCCAGAAGAGATGCAGAGAGTGTTGGACTGTTTGGTGAGTGAAGGTCGCAAGGTGGGTTTGTGGAAAAACTGAAATAATCAATATGAATATGGAAAATGCGCAGGAATGTGTAATTGGAGGTATGGTTGTAAAGCAAGTTGATAGGTTTAAATATTTAGGTACTTATTTAGCCAAGGATGGTTCTTTGAACTTTGAATTCGAGGAAAGGTTAAAGAAGGCTAATCAGGCAATGGGAATGCTTAAAAATATTTGGAATAATAACAATTTCTCTGTGCATACAAAAATCAAACTTTATAAGGTAATGGTTAGGAGTATCTTAATTTATGGACACGAGTCTTGGTACAGCACAGTGACTATGGAAAATAAATTCTTGGTGTTTGAAAATAAAGCACTTAGAAAAATATTAGGAGTTAAGTGGTGGGAAAGGATACCAAATAGTAGAATTAGAGAAATAACGGGAGTGCAGCCGATCGATGAATATGTTAGATTCTCACGATGGAAGTGGCTAGGACATGTGTATAGGAGACAGGGAATAGTACGAGGTACACCAGGGTGGGTGGCACTTGGTAGGAGAGGTAGAGGAAGGCCAAAAGAGACGTGGGTGAGGACAATGAGACGGGAAGCTGGAGATGAGTGTTGGGGAGATCTTGAGGAGTTAGCACAAGATAGGATGTGGTGGTGTGAGTTCATCGAGGCCCTATGCATCCCCGAGGGTGCCACAGGAAATGATTGATTGATTGATTGATTTTGATGCGATATCGAATGTTTCTGACCCTCATTTTCGTCGGAAGTGCCTTATTTCCCCTCTTTTCCAATCATGAACTTTGATTGGACAAGTAGGTGAAATCAATCATCTTCCCAAAAAAGTGAAGTAAAAAACAACTCAAATCGCATCAAAAACCACAGAAAAATATAATTTTAAGCTTATCGACCTCGTGTTTCCTAACTGGGGGGCTCCGCCACCCAGACCCCCCAGCCTGGCCGTGTTTCCTAACTGGGGGGCTCCGCCCCCCAGACCCCCCTGACATTAACCTAAGCTAACCTAGCCTATCCTAGGGGAATGCTTACTTAGAGATACGATGATCCAGGACGAGAGTCATCCGTTTCTTGGTTTTTGCATATTTTTTGTACCGACCACGTCAGTACCACAGATGTTTGTCCTTTCTCAATTTACACGGTTCCTGACAGTCTGGGCAATAAACTTCCGAAGGTAATAACCGTGCCTTATAAGAAACTCAATAGCCTCCTCAGGTTCAGAGTGGAAAAGCTTAAAATAATACCACGATACCTACCTAACCTAACCCTACCTACCTACCCTAACCAGACCTAACCTAAATCAACATGAAAATATAAGAATGAGGTAAAATAATTGTACTTACTACCTAGCCTGACTCGTCATCCGATTCGTCACTTTCAGGGGTGGGGGGTGGCTGACGGACACGATGTCCTCCTGGCGGGTAAAGTCGGGCAGCTTGGACAAAAAAGTGGTGCAGTACTTCTTTCTCTGGGTGGACTTTCAGGAATAGGTACCTTGCTAGGTATTGGTAGAGGAATTTTGCCCTAATTCCAGGTCTTTTTACCCACTCTTTCAGATCGCGCCACAATCTTTCTATTTTTTGGGTACGAATATTTGAATCACAAGGATTTACAAAGTTTTCACTGTGGTTCACTGAGAAATGTTTGTAACCTAGTTTGTCCAGTTCACAGTAAGCCTTCCAAGAGTCACTAATGATTGTTGTGCCAGGGAGAATGTACTGCTGGATCAATGGGATGAGCGTTCCCTTATCTCTCTTTTCGGGACCAGTAGGTCCATAGAGTGGAAGAATAAAAAGTTTCTCCGACTCACGCTCCACTCCTCCGAACAACCAAACTTGAGATAACTGTCGCCCTCGCCCGTACTTTGAACGCACTAATAAAGTTTCGTCGATCTCGACGGTAATGTTAGGGCCACCTATTGCACTTTATGATGTTACCCAGTTGTCTGTTACCTCACTGCAAAATGATCTCCAGTCAACCGAAGTTTTTCTGTTAATAGGAAGGCAGTTAATAACTGTCTTGTGGTCCCAGTGTTTGCTAAGCCAGTGATTTGCAAATAATACAACTTTCCACGCCGGCAAATGCACGTCGGCCAAGAATGTCCCGTGAAAGTCTGACACAGTAAACCCACACTCGCGTCTTTTCTTGCTCTTATTCAAATAAAAAGTATGCCTGCACCGCCAGATCTTGTCTTTTTCTCTAAAAACTAAGTCTGTATTATGTTCTGGGCACTTTGGAACTGTAGATCTAATTACTCCATGGTCTTTCAAGAACGATATGGCACTATCTTCGTTTTCATAAAACGTAGCGAAAGCTTTCATGTAATTTATCTCGCACCAATTACAGACCGCCATAGCGCAATGACTTAGTTCAGGGGACTGACGAAGTTTCAAAATTTGAAATTCGAGGGGAAATGAAAAGGATGCACTTGATTGGCTATTGTCTATTGAATGTGATTGGTTGAAGCCGACTTACATGCGCAGTTCCACCCACGCAGCGGTAACGCACGTACTAACACACACCCTACCCTTGCTAACGCACGTACGAACACACATAATATCCTAGCCTCCACTCCGTGAACACGTCTGCCCGCCTCTGTCAGGTACATTAGTTAGTGGTTAATTAAACTAGTAAAATGAAATTTGCGACGGATAGGACACACTCTGCGTTGCTGAGTATCATATTCAAAGTAAGATAATGGAAGAAAATGTGCCCGGTGCCGTACGGGAGTAATTATACAATAATACCAAAGTTGTTAGTCAGCCTCGCATTTTGACTGATATCACAAATTAAAATTTAAACAAGCAAAAATTTACCTCCATTTAATGCGATTATTTACAGGATAACTTTTTGTTGCTTGTTTTCGATGTTTCAGGGAACTGGGTAGTAATGTTTACTTATCCCGTAAAATTTAATGTAAATCTTTTGAGAAATGATTTTGTTTACTGTGGTGTTTGAGCAGCTGTACGAAGTGCAAAAACTCTGAATGGTCTATTAATGTATAACTGAAAATTATTCCACTGAATAAAACTTGTCAGGTAACCTGTCAGATTATTACTTGTTCAGTGTATCAGAATATCTGCTAAAGCTTTAAATATGAAATTAAAATTCTCCTTTTTTACAGGTCTACTTTAGACAAAATTAAAGAGAATTGTTGATGAGAACCAAATTATAAATGATCTGTACATGACTGTGTCAAATGTTTTGACCACTAAATGGTAATCACTTTCTGAGCCTACTACTGCTACTACAGTTACTACTACTACTACTACTGCTACTACAGTTACTACTACTACTACTGCTACTCACTGAGTGTACCTTGGGATATCATCCCTTCATTATATGCTACCACTGCGGTCATGTGGATTCTACCTCAGGGTATTAGCTTCCATTATAACGCAATACTTTTATAGTTCTTTCAAAGCTGCATACAGACTACAGAACTGGGTATGGAATTTTCTTGCTTTCTCTGAATGCACCAGACGAAACTGTACATCTACTTTATTATAAACTGACCTAGCTCCAAAATGACATAAACATTCATCTGTTTGTTACTTTCTAATTTTCACACAGGGATTTCATTCTCTTGTGATTATGATACATGACAGATAATGGCTGGCAAATGTCATAGGGCATATGATCAGCTAGCAATGATGCCCGGCGTTGACCGTTTACAAATTATACATCCGTTTCCTTAGACCTAGCAGTCCTACACTGCTTCCTCAGGCCCAACCATTTTGCACGAGACGCACTTTTTAATGTCACGGTTTGGGCGCTGACACCAGCCATCCAAATGGACACACACTTGGGTGTTCTCATCCAGAACAGATGTAACTATATGGGGGAGAGTGAATTGAGGACCAACAGATCCTGGCATACGCCGTAACACATCGCTACTTTAGTACCAACATTAACCTCCATACTGAAAACATGCCAAGCTTGTCTCATTAGAGACCGTTATGATGCTCTTAACGTTGGCGTGATGATAATTGTGGATATGGCGCCCATCATCCTCCAAATTGGTGTAGAGGTACATTTAGGTACAGAACACTGAGTACAAATGGAAAATGTGAGTGCATTCTAGTACTTGGGTTGTGTGATGAGTATGAATGGAAGTTTAGAGGGTGAAGTGTTTGAAAGGCTACAACAAGGAAGAAAGGTTGCTGGTTCTTTGAAAACAGTGATAAGAAACAGGGAAATGAGCATGGAAGTGAAAAAGTTACTGCATGACAGTATTGTGATACCAACTCTAACGTATGGAAGTGAAGCTTGGACCTTGTTGGAGGAACACAAGTCAAGTGTGAGAGCAGTGGAAATGAGTTATTTGAGAGGAGCATGTGCAGTCACATGGAGGAACGCACTGACAAATGAGGAAGAGAAGGAGCGTTGTGGTGTGGATGTAGATGTGATGGGAAGCATTAGGAGAAACACACTGAGGTGGTTTGGCCATGTGGAGAAGATGGAGAGTGCAAGACTGACGAGGAAAGTGTATATGAGTGAGGTGGAGGAGGGGGACGGGGAGTAGGATGCCAATGATGAGATGGAGGGATGGAGTGGAGAGGTATATTAGAGAGGGGGGTTGGAGCTGGGAACAGGGCAGTGAAATGGCGGGGGACAGGGCGACATGGACGCTACTTCTTTGTGGCCACCCCATACGGGATTAAGGCGTCTGGCAACAGATAGATAGACAGAGTACAAGCCAAATTGTTTCCTGAAATCCAGAAAGCATTAACTACCCGGGGTGATACCGATATAACTAAACCCACGTTTTAGTTGCCAGGAAAGCACGAAAAGTGACAGTGGAAAGTTAGTGTCCCACCTTGTAAAACACCAAACTAATTAATCATCATTATCCGGACCCCGTTCCCCACCCTAGGGCAGGGTGAGGTGGAGCAATGTCCAGACTAATTTGCCCAATCCAATGGGCCATACCTCCATTCACTCACCATTTAAGCCCCAAGAATCCTGACTCTATCTTATACACCAAATACATTCACAACCTTCTGTAGCTTCACATAAACCTATCCAATAGAGTCAATCCAGACGCTATCACGTAAAAAAGGAGTGCCAAATCCCTGATCATGCACTTCTCACAATATTCATCCAGCCAGCTCGATCTCTTGTCAGTTCCCTAGCCTCACCGACTTCCAGACCTCTCTTCCTCACACACTCATCCACCATATTCCTCCACCCTCTCCTTGGCTTACCTCGCCTCCTTCCTCGTTCAGATGTGCTCTGATAAACATTTTTTACCACTCTGTTCTTATCGATTCTCTCCACATGACCATACCAACTCAGTACACTCTCTTCGATTCTGGTGTCTACAGACTTCCTCACTCCACGTCTTTCACGAATCACAGTGTTTCGTATCCTATCTACTCTCTGTACTCCACATACATTCCTCAGCAGTCCCATCTCCACTGCTCTCACTCTTGACTTTTCATTTTCATGCCACACCATAGTCTCACATCCATATGTTAAAGTTGGCACTAACACTCCTTCATGTAAGCCTCGCACAGCTGCAACACTCAAGCCTCTGTTTCTTTTCAAGGCCTTCATAGCACCAGCTATTTTCCTTCCTTGTGTCACTCTACTTTTAACTTCTTTTGCACATCTCCCTCTCTTTTCTATCACTGTACTCAGGTATTTGAACTCTCTCACCAATTCTAGTCTCTCTCCATTCACTGTAACATCACACTGGGAGTCACTTCTCTCAATAACCACCGCTTTACTCTTTTCTACATTTGCTTTCAAGGCACGACGCTCACAGACATCAGCAAAACTTTGTATTAGTCTACCAAGTTCTTGTCCGGTATTTGCAAGTAGTACTTCATCATCAGCATACAACAAATTTGATATTCCATCCATCACCATTCATTACCAACGCCATCCCCCTCTACATTACTTGTGTTTTACTTCTCTCATCACCCCATCCATGTATACTGTATATTGAACAACCGTGGGGACTTCACACAACCTTGTCGCACGCCCACACCGATCGTGAACCATTCACGTGGATGCCCATTTTCTTTCACACATGCTTCACTAGTCATAATAACTTGACGGCACCCAACGGCTTACCATCTACACCGTGCATGCACAGACCCTTCCACAATCCTTCTCTGTCTCCTTTGTCGCACGGTTTCTCCAGATCCCTGTATAAAGTCAACAGCTTTGCCGATGTAGAGGAGACATGGAGTCAACTTGGTACCTATAATCTTTTGGAAGCAGATTTTGCAAGAAAAGTAGCATGATCTCTCCATGCTAAATCTCAAGAGAATGCACCCCAAGACTGGTGACAGATGGTACAGCAATAAGTTGAAAGTTTTTGGCAGCTTGAAAGATGTAGGACTGTTTTTGATGTATTAAAAAGAACAAGGAAACTTTTCTCCCAATCAGAGATAGGAACCACGTCAGAAATTAGGTGTAGCATAGGCTGATTTCGTGTTTGTCAGAGTGATTGCTGTCATGGACGCAGTGAGAAGCGTATTAAAAGATGAAGGATGGCGTCATCTGCACACACACCGCAACTCAGCCAGGAGACAGGGCGTGTGTGCTGGGCATTCCCCAGGCCCTGTCTTCCCCCTTACCTTACTCAAGACAACCACCACCAACCGGGCTACAGCAAGGCCCGGTCTCCTCGAATGAGGAGAGAATCAACAACAACAACAGCAACAACCGTCATCTGCGTGCGAGTACTTACTGTAGGTTTAGATCGCTACGAAATGTGAAGGGGTATTTCTGACTCTGGGAGTCAAATCAACGGCAATGAAACTTAAACTGGTAAACCTTTATTTACAAAATATCTTCACTGTTCATCATATATTTAGTTTTTTTTTTTTTTTTTTTGTATATAATACACAGGTTCATTGTGGAACACTTCTAACGTAATTACAATCACTCCCAAGCCTACTGAAATAAGAACAATCAGACATGTCATTTTATAGAGTACTAAATGGGAACAGTAATGTTACTAGAGTGCCATGTACAATTTAAGTGCTGATTCGTAACTTACGACTCGACGTCTTGAAGCACCTCTTACATTATATCACTAAACTCAGAGAGTGACTTAGAGAAGGCGGGAGATGAGAGTGCAGTAGTCATGCTCCACCTCTAGCCTCTCTTGATGTATTCCGGTAGCCATGCCTCATTTTCCTCCACTGCCCAAACTGGCACCATGAAAGTATCTCTTTCCAGTAATCTCCTTGAGAGAGTGATCACACAAGGTTATTTAGCTGGAACTGACTGGAATAATTTCTGTGGGCAGACCTCATCACTTGGGTTAGGTTCTGTCTCCATTCTCTACTTTTAATTCGATGGGGGTTTACCCTTACCATCGGAGATGCGCTGTGTTCCAACCTAGGTCTCAGCTGGATAAACACATTGAGGTCAGCATATAAGTTGCAGTTAAAGTAAACATTCACATGGCTTGTTCCCAAAATAAACTTTGCACGGCCATTAGTAGTCTTCCCATGTCTATACCCAGATTAGTGGTAGACAGCACCAGTAACACCTCGCTTCCTGAAGAAAGAAATTTACAATGGAAATTTCTGCATGCTTACAAGGTTACGTATTAGACAAATAGTCTACCAAAACATTCCTTTCCCATTTGACGTGGTAAACATCCAGGGCATAGTCTTGGTGGAATTGAACCGAGCAGTGTAGCATAGGCTGATTTCGTGTTTGTCAGAGTGATTGCTGTCATGGACGCAGTGAGAAGCGTATTAAAAGATGAAGGATGGCGTCATCTGCGTGCGAGTACTTACTGTAGGTTTTTTCTCTAAATTTTGCTAATTCAGAGAGTGTTGTTTTGGGACACCATGATCATTATCTCGTTACAGGAATACACTGATATCAGCACCATTAGCATCAACAGCCAATTTAACAGGCTTACTGAATTTTGGGGTTTTGAGCACAGGCTGACAAGACTGAATTATTTAAACCTTTGTAAATGCCTCATCACGTTCTTCCTGCCATTCATATTTGTCACTTTCCCTTCACAAGTCTGTGAGGGGAGCTACAACATCAGAGAAATTTAAGAAAAACTCCGATGGCAATCTCCTATACCAAGAAATGCCTACAATTCCCTTATGTTCTTGGGTTGCCTGAATGTCCTCAACTTTGACATCAGGCAGACTTGCTTTGCCCAGTCCTACAATGCAGCCTAAGCACTGAACCCGGACGTTCACAAAGTCACACTTCACTAGGTTTATTACCTTAGTCGACGAGTCTCTGCATCAAGGCATCTAGCTGGATCAAGTGTTCCTTCCTTCATCAATCTTTGTGACACAGCCCTTGATATCACTTCTAAGTTTGTTCATTAGCCTCTGGAATGTGGCTGGAGAACTTTTCATACAATATGGCATGACTTTGCATTTGTATGACCATCTGCCACAAAACAGGAATTTTTCTTGGTCCCTTCCTGTACGTGGGACTTGCCAATATCCCTTCAATAAATCAATTTAGGTAATGATCTTTGTACTGCTTTTACTGTCACTACAGTGGGTAGGTGTCAGTTTATTGAGGGAACTGACCCTACGGTACTGTAATCTATGCAAAAACTATAGGATCCACTGAATTTTGGAAGCAGAGTGGCTGCGGTGCACAACAAGCTTTGACATGGCTCGGTTAACCTTCCTGAAACATATCCATCAGCTCCTGCTGGATAATGGGCTGCTTTTGCAGACTCAAAATGTGGCGAGGGTGCTTCACAAGACAGGCGACACCTACATCCACATCATGATGTGTTGCATCCGTCAGTCCAAGAGTGTCCTGGAGAACATCAGTATACTTCCCTAGAAGGGTAGTCAGGTCAGCACATCATTCAACTGTTGAATGAGAGAGTTAACAGATAACTCCGTTCACGCCCCCAGGTCCTCTTTCCAACTGGCAGCCTGGCTCATCCATCATCTCCACGATGGACACCACGCATGCAGCAATAGGGGGTTCTACCTCCTCTTCCTTATGGTACTCCCTTAGTGTATTGACATGGCCCAGCCTTCATGCCTTCCTCCGGTCTGAGGTCATAATTACTTAGTTAACACCACCTACCCCGTCTTCTACTACGTAAGGGCCTAAGACACTTGCCTGTAATGGCAGTCCATTAACTTTGCCTCTTGGGTGAAACATTCTGCTCCTAGCCTGCTTGCTTTTATTATTCCTTGGAGAGGACTCCAAATTTGACTTTGTTATTTCTAAACTTTTAACTAGTCTTTCTTTAAAATCTGAGACATTGGTTAGTATATTAATATGACCATCATCAATGACCCTATTGTTCCATGATCAGCTTTAATGGATCTCTCACATCCTAACCAAAAATCAGCTCAGTTAGAGTCATTTGGCATCTCTCTGGTTGCAAACAGCAAGAAAGGAATACAATGGTCCCAGTCCCTTTCATGAACAATACAATATTTCTTAAACATTTGTTTGTGGGCCAGATGATATCTCTCTAGTGCACCCTGACTCTGAGAATGGTAGAAACACGCCGACAACTCAATCTCACATCCTTCCTCAAATACCAAAGAGTCAGTCAAAGTTGCAATCTCTGGATCAGACCACTGCATCTCAGCCAATCCAAGACCTTCATTACTCTGAGGGGGAGCCTTCAACATCAGACTCAACTGGGTAAAGAAAGAGTTAACAAGAAAGATATCATCTGGTGCCTCATTAGTGTTAACATTATTGCCCAAGACAGGATTATGCCGTCATGGCTCTAGTTACAGCACAGGCAGAGGACAGTTATTTTTGTCCTCTCCTCATTATGGATTATTTTTTTTATACACAAGGAACTGCACTCACTTGTCCATCTTCTAATTCATTACTCTAAAGGAAACTGACCCCTTTCTCAGGTAACTGGTTATGATGTCCACATATACTTGGGCTGTAACTAATTCTTACAGTTTCACTTCAACCAGGAGGAAAGACACATAATCAGCCGTCTCCTGTAATAAACCATTCATCAGGCTCAGCTACATTTGTCATCCCCTTCAAAATAATAGACTGTGAAGCACCTGTGTCTCATAGTATAATGAATTTCTTAGTATATACACCATCAACATACACCAGTTCTTTAAAAATAAAAATAGAAAGCAGGGTGTCTAGGGGACAGTCACTTGCTTACTATTTGAGGGAGGATGCTCTGCCGGAGTCTTATTACCACCCGCATTAGTTCCTGACGCCTGCGTTATCCTAGTCTCACTAATGTCCAATGATAGCTCTACAGGAGTCTGTTAACAACTGGCTGCTCTACTATGGCTTAAAACTCGTGAAACACCTGTTCAGCATGCGTCTGACTATCATTCAACCTACCTATTTGTGGCTGCTTGCTTTCAGTATGAGCAATAGGCTTAGCTCTGTGATTTCTTCTCATCTTCATCCTGTACTCTTCCTCTACATGACCCCTACTGTTACAAAACTAGTAAAATTCGGAACTTTATACTGCCCCCTTTGGTAACAGTGTCCTCACTCTATTGGATGAACCTAACATGCTCTGGGGTTTGAGTTTTTCCTGCAGAATCATCAAATTTAAATCTTAACTGGTTTGCAAGAAGAGTGGGTTACAGAGTCTATTTGGTCCACTCTCCTTAACTACCAAATGAATCATTCTTCAAATCTTATTTGTGGATAATACTAAAATTATCTGCCACAACAGCTGCCTCAAGTGGGTTATTCACCTCTTTCTCAACTAGGTGAGTGACAACATCCTTGACAATATCCTTAGTGAAGTTCTCCAAGATCATAAGTTCTCTCATGTTAGTAAAATCCATGTTAACCATTGATCAAATAAATTTTGAAGTACTCTAGCAAATTTCACGTTGGTCTAATTTTTTAAAAAGTGGTTTTATACCTGAGAAAGTAAGCTTCTGGCACATGTTCATAAGTCCTAAAAATTGAAGCATATACCACCTCATAATCAGCACACTAGTCAACCGATAAAGCAATATAGGCCTCATGTACCTTACCCTTAAGTACACTCTGCATTCGTATTGACCAAGAAACCCTAGGCCACGAAAGACGACCTGCCACCCTCTCAAACATCTGGAAGTATTCAGTGACATCTTGCTCACTGAACTGAGGGACTAACTTCATGTTCTTGGAAACATCAGAAGTCACTAGCATTGGCACCGCGAGGAGTAAGTGAGCAGCTATGCTCTCTTAGTCTGTATTCATGATCTGTTTCAAGGTGTTTAAGTTGTTCCTGTCTTACCTGAAGCTGTCTAATTTGCAACTGAACTTTGGCTAATTCAGGCCGTGCACTGTCATTATTATTTAACCCGCGGCGTCCCGTCGACGTACTTCCACGTCCTCAGGTTATGTCACTGCCAATCCCGTTGATGTACTTCAACGTCCTGCAATTGCAAGGTTCATAATTTCCACAATTTTCAAAATTCGCGCAAGATTTTCGATTCGCCCACGTACCCAAGCCTCCCCTACCTGCCCCCAGGCGGGCAGCGTCCCAGACCCCGCGTGACCTGTGCTCGCCCTTGTCTCAGTCACTCACCTGTTAGCAGTGACCCAGGTCAGACATGGCGCTTAAAGGTCTCTCAGACGACAAAATACAATCTGCCCTGGATGCCTTCACTGGAGATAGTGATTCTCCACTTGATGATGATGTGGTGGATCGAGATTATGTGCAGCCTGAGGAGGAAATAACAAGCAGTGATGAGGAGGTCCCTTCGCCCCGGAAAAAGAGGTATGTCACGTATCATAAGGCAAGGGAAGGCCAACCTGCACCCAAAACACCTGCATGGACCACTCTCCATCCCCTAGAGAGAGATTCTGATGAGGACGAGGATGAGGACGATGACGATGATGGCGGCTTAGGACGTGATGTTGCCTCGTGGTTGGGGAAGGAAAAAATCTCACCCCGAGGATCAGAAGGTGGGGCGAGAAGGCAAATAAAGTATGGCCTAGTGTTTTGTCTGGGGAAGGCGAAAGTGGTGTGGTGGGAGTGCGGGGTGAAAGGGAAGTGGTGTGAGGGAGGCAGCACGAGCACGTGGTGCACGTAGGCCTAGGGGAGAGGAGGTGGAGCCACTCCCCAGCACGTCTTTCGCCATACAATATTCCCAAACTTCCTCCACACAGCCCCAGGATGTGGGGAAAGGAAGGAAAGGGAAGGGAAAGGGTAAAGGAAAAGGGAGAGGGAAGAGAAGTGCGAGTGATGAAAGGCGCCGCTCTCCTCCTCCCCCACCACCACCAATGTTGCGTTGTGCCTTCAGCCATGTTTCAGAGAGTACCATAACTTCCTACACTACTGAAACTGTGTGGGATGGCGATATGACGCTCAGTATAATGGTAAGGCCAGTCAGTATGTGTCAAGTCTTATATAAACTTGAAACGGGTGTAATGTTTGCAGGAAAGTAATGTGTAAGTTGAGAAATAGTGTAAGTTGAACGAAGTGATATGAAAACTACACCCACTGTATAAATCTGCGAAAATATGACGCTCAGTATAACACTCTGGTCATTAAATATGTGATAGCAAGAATATAAAGTGGAAACGGGTGTAATGTTAGCATGAATAAAACGTATAAGTTGAACAATAGTGTAAGTTGTAATAATTGATGTCACGAGTACACCCACATTCTGGTCAGTAAGTATGTGATAGGAATTATATAAAGTGGAATTTGTTGTAATGTTAGTAGTAAGGTATTTTATAAGTTGAATACTAGTGTAAGATGAAACAAATGATATCGCGATAACACTCCCTGTGTAAGTACGCGCTATGACGCTCAGTTGCATCGTAAGTTCTGAAATTATATGATATCAATTATATCAAGTGTAAACATGTGCAATGTTAGTGGAGAATTATTATATAAGTACAAAAATAGGTTGTAAGTTGAAATAGTAGTCATAGCGACTTCACCGTGTGTGTTATTATGCGCTATTATTACACTATATATTTATGTAGGGCCTGAAATTATCTCAAAACAGTTCTATAAAGTTGAAAAGTGTATAATGTTATTAGAAAAGTATTATGTAAGTAGAAAAAACACAATACGAGTTGAAACAACAGTCACAGCGAGTTCACTCACTATGTAAATAAGCGCTAACATTACACTAAATGTTATCGAAAGGCCTGTGAATACGTAAAAACAGTTCAATAAAATGTAAAATGGTATAATGTTATTGTAGAAGTATTATGTAAGTAAAAAAAATGATATGTATCATGATTTTCGAATGTTAGCGATTCGTCGTGACCAAGTTGCCCGATTTTGCTCGTTTTGTACGATGGTACAATGCTTATTTCTGCTCTATTTTTGTATAAAATCCAATATACTCTTTTATCACATGTTTTTATGTTTGTAATAAATACATATCTACTTACTTTCATTGGTTTCCAAGAATTATAATACCATAGAAAACGTTAGAGGCTCAGACCGCCTACGGAGAACAAGGGGCCAGGTGGGACCAAGGCATACCTGTTTAAGGTAATTATGGACCCCGGGGAACAATTTCTTTGTCACTGACCATTGTTTCTGACCAAAAACGAAAGTTTTAGCAAAAAAAAAAAAAAAAAAAAAAAGGGTCGAAAAATGGTCGGGATTGGGGGGTACCAGTGGTGAAAAAGTGGTTGGGACGGGGCGGGTTAAGGTAACACCATCTTCTCAGCAGTATCACTGTGAATAGATGGCTCTCCTCCCAAAAGCTCGGGAGTTTTATCAATATCATCACTGTGAACAGGAAATTCTTGACCCACCTAAACACTGTGTCCAGAACTAGGCCAAGGAAATTAGGATTATTAATATTACTGGGAAATTTCACTCTTAACACTGAGCCTTGGCTCAGTTTCCAAAATGCTCTTATATCATCAAAATTCGCCAGCACCATGACATACGATTATAAAATTTGAATCAAAGCAGAAGCACTACAGTATGCTATCCTGGCAGAGGTCACCATTTTAATTCTGTTACGAACCATGCAGGGATATATCTGACTCTGAGGGTCAAACGCAATGATAAACAAATAAACCATATCATACTTTACTTGCAAATCTCTACACATTACATCATGGATTTAGGTTCATTTATTTAATACACAAGTGCACAGTGGGAACTTCTAAATTAATGAGATTCAGTTACAAACCTACTTGATCGAGATTAATCTGACACGCCATCTTATAGAGTAATAAATGAGAAATTTATGTTACTAGGCTGCCATGTACAAGTACAAAGTCTTAACTTACGACTCGACATCTTGGAGCACTTACGCTATTTCACAAAACTCAGAAAGTGACTTAGAGGAGGCTGGAGATGAAAGACAAGTAGTCATGGTCCACATCTATCCTCTCTTGATATATTCCGGTAGCCACAACTCATTTTCCTTCACTAACCTATCAGGTACCAGAAAAGTATCTCTTTTCAAAAGTCTTTTCAAAGGGTGGTCACGCAAGGTTATTCGACTGGGACTGGCTTTGAAATCTCTAGGGGCGGACCTCATCACTTGGGTTCGACTCTGCCTCCTTTCTCTCCATGTAATTCAATGCGGGTTGACCTGCATCACTGCTGATACACCATGCTCCAAACTGGGTCTCAGTATCAGATGAGTTGCGGCTAAGGTCAACATTCACGTGGCTGGTTCCTAGAATAGACTTTGGGCAGTCAGACATAGGCTTCACACAGCCATGCCCATATTTGCAGTGTGCAGCGCCAGTAACAAGATGTACAGTTCAGAGAGTCATTGATGAATAAAGAAAAGAGGGATGGTGACAACGGAATCCTGAGGATCACCACTATTGATAGTTCTTGGAGAAAAACCGTGACCATCTACAACAGCAGCTATAGAAACGACCAGAGAGGAAATTAATGAAGAAGGCACAGATAGAAGAATGGAAACTGTAAGAGGATTGTTTGGAAATTAAAGATTTATGCTAGACTCAGACAATGCCTTAAAGATATTATTAGGTGCAATGGTAAAGTTTTCGCCAAAGTCCTGAAAGGAGGATGACCAAGAGTCGGATGAGATAATGAAGTCACCAATTGACCGTCCCTAGCGGAATCCATACTGGGAGAGAGAAAGAATGCTGTGGTGAGTAAGGTATTTTGACGTTGTTGTGTTATGAATATTGTTACGGAACAGAGAAAGATAATGTACACTTTAAGTGAGAATACTAAAAATCACTACTGTCCCGTAAAGTTCCAGGTTCAAAACAAAAGAGTTAGGTAAAATTACAAGTTAAAGTTTAATGCTCAAACTAACAACTAAACATTCAGGACTCATAAGGATAATGTAATGGCAAAAACAGGTTAAATATATAGTTAACTGTAATAGCCTCTATTAACACGAAATTAGCAAGAGTAAATTTATCTAAGTCAGCCCTGTTAAAATGAGAATACCAGATAATACTCAGTGAATGCAAGATATATTATTACAGATACAAAATATTATTACCACTGGCTGACAATATGAATTACAATAACTTTACTAGGCCTACGAATCAACACCCTATGCTATACAGTACAAGAACAAAATGTAATAACACTTATACTCAAATTACACAGCTGCTAGATGGTTGGAGACTTCCTGAGCACTCATAATAATAAGAGCTGTACAGGGGAGGACAGAGATGTGAGCAAAATGAGGAGTAGATCTAAGTGGCAATCAATGCAGAGACTGAGCTCATTATATAGGGGCCGGCAGAGCTTGATACAACTTGTAAGAAGGACGCGCAAATGAAGCCATAGGGGACAAAGAGTTGACACTCCTGCTCTGAAGAACAGAAAGAACGACTTACTCTACTGTAAGGGAGGAGGGGGGAAATGAGGTAGAACACGCTCGTGATCAAACATGCAGCATACTGTACGTTAGAATTACACAAAGGATGATGAAATCATAGGCTATGTAACAATGTATTTAAAAACTTTTATAAACAGTGGATATTCAAGCAATGGGGTAATAGTCTGAGGGCTGCATAATAGTCGTTAGGACACGCTGAATGAAAGGTAACTTCTTGTAAGAAGGAAAGGTACAAATCAACAAACACAGGCGAAAGAGTTTACTTAAGCCCCGTCCACACGAGCGGGCAGTGCCCGACGGGCAAACATTTATATCAAATCACATTTCAATTCACACATTTACAAGGTGGCTGGCAGGCACGAGCGTCGATGACGTCATCACTGTCAAACTATCTATAACACCCTTCCCCATTGTGGAGGCAATGCTTGCCGTATGGACAACAAAACAAGTGTGCCCGGTAGTGACCAATGGCCGCCAGAAACTGCTTGATCTGGTAACATTGCTAAAGAAGCGAGGGATATACGCTCAGCGGGCAGTGCCCGTCGGGCATTGCCCGCTCGTGTGGACAGGACCTTAGGCAGGATGTACTCACTGAAACAGTTCTTGTGAACAACAGAAGGAACCCCATCAGACTCATATGCCTTGTCAGCATCGAGACTAGTGAAAATAGAAGTACATCTGCTGAAAAAATTCTAATGTTAGTCATGAAAAAGCTAATGGGAGAAAAGATGGAGGAACATGTTCGGAATCATCCAATGTGGAATTGGAGGAGGAAAGTTTCAGCGAAGTGCTTCGCCTTTCCAGCAGAAGAAACAATTAAAGACCATCAGAGCAGAAAAGAGGAGGGAAGGAGGATGAAGTGAAATTGGCAGAAAGAGTTGTAACAAGGTTCCAGAACACAGGAACATAAGAAGAGAGGATTACTGCAGAAGGTCAGTTGGCCCATGTTACGCAGCCATTACAAAAGTGACTAAACTACTAAAATAAGATAAGTATAGAAAAAGGAAGGAGGGGAGGGGGAATTTGAGTCGCAAATTTCAGGGCATTTAGTATGAATAAAATTATTATTAGTGTACCTAAGGACAAAAATATCACGATTCTTTTCGTATAAATAAGACTTGATTCGGAGGTCGTTTAGCAAAGGAACCTGTTGTAGGCCTCCACCTTGTTGCGGACAGCATTAGAATTAATTTTGATTACACTGAGGCTTTTTTGCATTAACCAGAGAATATGAGGAAGAATGTATGTTTCCGTGCTGAAGAGAATAACCTCCGTCATGCGCGAAGCACATTCAGGTGGCTCTCAGCCATGGAAGCAATAATCATTCCAAAGGAAATCAAAGAAATTTGAGTGTGTGTTCTTACCTAATTGTTCTTACCTAATTGTATCTTTACAGGAATGAGTCAAGCTCGTACTGTCCCGTGTATTGAACCATATTTATCGTACATATCCTTAAATTTGTGAATTGTTTTGGCACACACTATTTCATTCGGTAGTGCATTCCACTGATCAATTGTTCTGTTTGGGAAACTGAATTTCCTTACGTCTTTATCACTTCTCTTCTTATGCTGTTTTTTGCAGTGTCCTCTTGCTGATGCTTCCACATATGTTAAGTAATCATTTATGTCTATTTTCTCCTTCCCTGATATGCATTTATATAGCATTATCGTGTCACCTCTTTTCCTTCTTTCCTGTAGTGTTGGTAGATTCAGTTTATGTAGTCTCTCTTCGTAGCTTAGATCTCTTAAGCTTGGTAGCTGCCCTTTGAACTTTTTCAGTCTTGTCTATGTGTTTTTTGAGATGAGGACTCCAGACTACTGATGCATACTCCAGGGTTGGTCTGATGAATGATGTTATTATACTTCTTAGCATGTCTTCATTTATGTATGTGAATGCTATTCTCATATTTGCAAGCAGTGTATACATGTTCCGTACCTTCTCACTGATGTGGTCAGCCGGAGATAGTCTGTTATTGATAATCACACCTAGGTCCTTCTCTCTTTCTGATGTGTGTAGGGTTTTATTTCCTAACGTATAATCCCAATCAGGTCTTTTTCCACTTTTACCAAACTTGATTACATGACACTTGACCACATTGAATTCCATTTGCCATGTATTACTCCATTCATGAAGTTTATTTAATTCTTCTTGTAGCTCTTTACAAGAGTCTGTGTTAGTAATTCTCCTTTGTATTTTTGCATCATCTGCAAACATATTTAGATAGGTTTCATTTCCATTGTTACTGTCGATATCATTTATATACACTAAAAACATGATTGGTGCCAGCACTGAGCCTTGTGGTACTCCACTAGTCACTTCTTTCCATGATGAGTAATTTCCCCTTAGTACTGTTCTCATTTCTCTTTTTATGAGAAAATCTTGCATCCAACAAAACAGTTTGCCTCGAATTCCTCCTTGATGGTACAATTTCGATAAAAGTTTTTGGTGTGGTACTGTGTCAAATGCTTTCTTGAAATCAAAATAGATACTGTCCACCCATCCTTCTCTTTCCTGTATTGTGTCTGTTACTCTGTCATAGTAGCTCAACAGATTAGTAACACATGATTTTCCTTTTCTGAAACCAAACTGTCTTTCTGTAATCATACTGTGTTCTTCTAGGTGATTTACCCAACCTTTTCTTATAAGCATTCCTAATACCTTGCTTACAACACTGGTCAGTGATACTAGTCGGTAGTTCAGTGGATTTTGTCTATTCCCTTTCTTGAATAAGGGGACAATATTTGCTTTCTTCCAAATATCAGGTAGTTTACCTTGACTCAAGGATTTCTTGAAAATTAAAAATAATGGTTTACTTAACTCCTTTGCACATTCTCGTAGCACCCAACATGAAATTTCATCAGGACCATTTGCTTTTCCTCTGTCTAATATACTTAACTCCTCCTGTATTACTTTTTCTGATATTTGTATATCTGGTAGTATGTGTGGGCATGCTTGTTCCACATAGTCCCTCTCAAATTTTTTTTCTTCTGTAAAAACTGATTGGAAATTCTTATTTAGTGCTTCATAAGTATCTTTCTCTTGTGTATAGGTGATTCCCTTGTCCGTAATGGATTGTATTTTATCTTTTACTTTGGTTTTGCTTCTGATGTAGCTGTAAAATAGCTTCGGTTGATCACTACTTTTATTTATGATATCCGCCTCAAACTGTTTTTGGGCTTCCCTCCTTATTCTTGTATAACCGTTTCTTGCCTGTTTGTAATTATTATATGCCCTTTCACTATTGTGTCTTCTGTATCTATTCGACAACAAATCTCTTCTTTCTTTTGATATTTTACATTCTGTATTGAACCATTTCTTTATTTTCTTTTCTGCTTCTTTGTGCTGTGAGATGTACTTCTGGACTCCTATTTCATTTTCCCAATCAACTTCTACGAAATTCTTTTTTAGGTCATGATAATTTCCCATTTTATAGTTTAGGCTCTTTTTGTAACTTTCATTGCTGTTAACTATGTCACATGCTATCCTGAAGTTGCAATTTAGTACTGCATGGTCGCTTTTGCCGAGTGGAGGGTCATATATTAAACTGTCAGTATCATTTTCTTGCCCAGTAAATATGAGATCTAGCATTTAAGGTACATCGAGTCCTCTTTTTCTGGTGGTTTCCCTCACATGTTGCGTTAGGAAAAACTCTTCCACGAGATCCAGGAGCTTTTGGTCCCAACAGCTTTCTTGGCTTATTATATCTAGAGTATTCCAATTTATATTTGTATTAAAATCTCCGGTTAGTATAATTCTTTCAGATTTCTCTTCCATTTTATATAGTAATGCTCTTAAACTGTGAATTGTACTCTCTGCCAGGTCCTCATATTCGTCTCTTTCCCATATGTTTGATCTGGGTGGCATGTACAAATTGGCTACGATTACTTTCCCTTCAGATGTGTTGATCTCTACTGCAATCAGTTCTACTTGTGAGGGTATATCTAGTTCTATTTCTTTGACTTTTAGATTTTTCTTAGTTAATATTATAATTCCTCCTCTCTTTTCTAAGTTCTTATCTCTTCTCCATATATTATATATATATATATATATATATATATATATATATATATATATATATATATATATATATATATATATATATATGTATATTTAAATAACAGAACGGAGGAAGGAAAAACAAATGGGGGAAAAAAAAAAATCCATACACCAGACTACTGGTGTCCTCCATTCATAAAATATCTGTAACAGTTAGACTTGAGCAGTTGTGGGTTGAAATTTGGAGGAAAACAACTCTGGGGAAGCGAGTTCCAGAGAGATGCAGTTCGGGGAATGAAAGAATTCTGATAGGCAGATGTTCTGCAATATGGTTGAGTAACATTCCAGTCATGAGCGCTACCAGATGCCCGTGTAGCACGAGGGAAGGCATGGAGAGGCGGCACCATGGACGCAACCTCGTCTGAGCACTTGCCAAAAAAATATCTGTAAAATAATGCAAGGGAGGCAACATTCCTTCTTACTTGCAGGGGAGGTAGTTTATATGTAATGGCAGGGTTGTTAATGATTCTAACAGCTTTATTCTGAATTTTGTCCAGTTGTCTCAATGCAACCTCTCCACAACCATTCCACAAGGGTGAGCAATATTCAAGCTGAGAGCACACATGACTCTTATAAATTATAGCTAACTGCTCATCGGTGAAGAAGTTACGGACTCTGTACAATAATCCAAGTTTCTTTGAGGCGGCCTTAGCAAGTGATCTGACATGAGAGGTCCAGTTGAGGGCACTGTTAAGTGAGACACCAAGAATTTCAATACTTTTGGAGATGGGAATATTATTAGCACTGAAGGTAATGTACGAATCTGGCAATATCTGTCTATTAGTAAACTGTATATATTTAGTTTTACTAGCATTAAAAGAGACAAGGTTGTTTTGTCCCCATTCACTGATTGTAGCTAGATCTTGATTTATGGAGATGGCTGTACTGAGTTGAGAGGTAGAGATATTAGACTTTGTAAATGGATGTCTGAGTGTGAATGAACTATATAGTGTTGAGTCATCTGCATATGAGTGAACGGGATTGTGAGTGACACATAAGAGATCATTAATATGAACCAGAAATAGGGTTGGTGCCAGAACTGATCCCTGCGGCACGCCGGCGTTAACTGAGTGGAAATTCGAATATACATCATCTACTTTTACTCTTATTTTCCTGTCACTAAGATAAGAAGAAATCAAAGGAACAAAAGACGTTAGTCCATAGCAAGGGAGTTTGGACAGCAGGGAACGGTGCCATACTCTGTCGAAAGCTTTAGAGATATCAAGAGCTACTGCATGAGTTTCTCCAAAAAGATCAATTGATTGATGGATGGTATGAGTTAAGAGACTGAGTATGTCAATGGTGGATCTTTCTTGGCAAAAACCGTATTGTCTATCACTAATTAAGTTGTTGGATTCAAGATGTTTAACAATATGCTTATTATTTAAAGTTTCAAATACCTTACCAAGAGAGGATGTGACAGCTATTGGTCTGTAATTGGAGGGGTCAGACGAACTTCCTTTCTTCGGAACTGGGTGGATATTGGCTTCTTTCCATGAATTTGGGAATAAAGAAGTACGTATGCATAGTCTGAATAATTTGGCTAGGACAGAGGCAAGTTCAGGGGAACACTTTTTCAAAACAATTGGAGGAATTCCATCTGGGCCTGGAGCTTTGTTGGTAGGTAAATTGTCTAGGATGGATTTCACGAATCTTGTCTGTATTTTAAGTGGGGCAATTTCGGGAGAATCAAGTTCCAGTACTGAGACATTCTGGCTGGTATCATCTATGGTAGAGTTTCTTGCAAAGGTACTAGCAAAGATATCTGCTTTCCCACGTGGGTCATTTGTAATAATGCCATCTGAAGATTTTAGTGGCGGAATGGAAGATGACTTGTTAAAGTTATTATTGAAAGAATTAAGAGTTGACCAGAATATTCTATTGTCATTAGGGTTGTTAAGTAGTTTTGATGCTTGCTTTTGAAGAAAGTTTGATTTAGATAGATTTAATACAGCTTTTGCATGATTTCTAGCAATTTTAAATTGGGAGAGTGATTCAGATGTTTTTGATTTTAAGTAAGAGTTATATGCTAATGACTTTTGGGCTGTTGCTCTGGCACAATTGCCATCAAACCATTTTGGAGAGTTTGATCTTTTAGTGAACTGTTGACTTGGTATGAATAAATCCATACCAGCTAGTATTAAGTCACAAATGTGGGACTGGGTAGTATTGGGATCACTAGAGAAGAAAGACTGCCATGGAACATCAGCAAGATAATTTCTAAATCCATCCCAGTCTGCCCTGTCAAAGTGCCATCGGGTCACCCTGACAGGTTCGGAATGGGGAGGTGTAGGAGGGTTAACTAATGAGGCTTTGATGAGATTGTGGTCAGAGGATCCAAGTGGTGACAGTACCTCTATCCCGTATTGATCTGGATTATTTGTCAAGAATAAATCCAAGAGATGGGCATTATGGTCAGGATTATCAGGTATTCTGGTTGGTTGCTTTACCAACTGGGTGAGATTAAACGATTCCGCAAACAGCTCGCATTCTAGACCAGCATCGTCAGTCCGGGCAGAATGCAATAACCATTCCTCTAAGGAGTCTAAGTTTAGTATGTCATTTGATATCCTTGGTGTTAATTTTGTTTCAGTTAGGCATATATATCTGTGGTTCATTTTCTCTGACATAATCATTCATCTCTAATAATTTAGATACCATTCCATCCACATTTGAGTACATCAACTTAATCATCTTGTTTATATACTTGTCCTGACATAGTTCTGCTACCTTCCTCCTTTTTATTCCCTCCTGTTTATGTACCACTTTCGTACCTGCAATCCTATTACTTTGTAAAAAAAATGTGTTCTTCTCCTCTTCTGATCTTCCCTCATTTTTTGTTTTTGCTTCCTCCCTCTTCTCTTTCAGTAATTCCAGTTCCTTTTGTGTTAGGTATCTTTTTATCCATATATTTTTGAACTCCCCTTTTTCCATAAGATTCTTTGCATTTTTTAGTATCTTCTCCATGGTGTTTACACTCTGGAAGGTTACCTTTAGAGGTCTTGACTTGCTTTTCTCGTCTTTCCCTAACCTATTGTGTTCCTCTATGTCTTTACTACAGATTTCCTCTGATACTTCTTTCAATAAGCTCATTACATTTGCCATCTCCTTTTTGTCTCTTGAGATCTTGTTTTTTACTTCTTCCTCTTCTATACCAGTGATTACTATAGATTTGTTGATATCTACTGAATCTCTGACTAACTTTGAATTGTTTTGGATTATTCTTTTCACTTCCTTTTTAATGCTTTTTTCTTCCACCCTTGTTTCTAAGTCTTTCTTTACTTTCACCACTTCAGCATACATGGTTTCCACGTCATTTTTGTAGCTTTGCACAGCTTCATTCACCTGTGTTATCTTCTCAATATCACTGCTCTGGTTTATCAGACTGTTTACTTGCCTAATTGTCTCTGTAACATTTTTGAACTCTTCCATAATACTCTCGTGGTTGACTACTGTACTTGCCATTTCACCCCTTTTCCTCCTAAGTGTACTCACTTCCACTGTTAGTTCACATTATGGTTGTGTCTTTCTTGTTGACCTTCCTTCCTAGTTTTTCTATTTCTTCCTTTTGCAAGTGCATCTGCTTCTTTATTTCATCAATCTCATTCTGGAAGGCCTTCTCCAGTCTGTGTACACTCTCTACCAGTTTATTGCGAGTCTCCATTTCAACCAGTTCTTGGTAGAAATCATCATCCTGCTTTCTACCTTTATCCCTTTTCTTTTCCAAATTTGCTTTACTGAAGTATGTGGAATTTTGCAATACTAAAAGCACAGAGTACTTACATTCCCTGGGGCAGTTGTAGTCTAAACAAACAATCAGCTGATTGAGTGCATTCTTTCGTTACTAGGTTCTCTTTTCTGTTTGAACAAGTCTTGTTTAAACTTATTTTTTTTTTTAATAATAGAAAACCATTTAGTCTAATCTGGTACAGAGCTTGACTCGTATAAAGATACTAATTTAGGTAATGCCACTGGCCGTGCTGGCTCGGTATGGAGCCTTGTCAGCCCGCGTCCGCTCTCCTTGGTGACTCCTCGTGTGTGTGTGTGTGTGTGTGTGTGTGTGTGTGTGTGAATGTGTGTGTCTACTTATTTATATTTCAAACTATCAGTCTAGCTACCTATCTATATCTATCCATTTATATATATCTGTCAATCTGTTATAGACAGATAGACAGATATATGTATGTAAATAGTGAAGGGTAGAGATAGGAGTTATTCAACACTGACCACATAATTAAAAGTCATTCACCTCTTTGTCACAAGCTTTCAATCATTCTCCTCAGGAAACTCCACAGCGGCTCCACACTCCCTATACTGTTCTAGCATAAGTTCGTTATGTCGGAGTATCGTATAATCACCAGTAACTCAGCTGCCATTTAAATAATACTGGAGAACACTCTGGGCAGTCTGAGAGTACTGTGGGCAGTCTTAGAGGTTGGACGTATCAGCTCCGTGTCTGCCAATGAGGTGGATTTCATTAAGTCTGCTTTTTACCATTCAGTGACAGTGGCAGTGATAATGACTACGATGGAGGATATTAAATTAATGTTACATATGCAACAAAAGGCATATAAAGATTCTATGGAATTTCTCTTGAATGACTTAATGACCAGATTAAGGCAGGTGGAATCACGCAACACGGAGCTCGTTCACTCATTTGAAGTTTCCCAAATGGAAGTGGACACTTTAAAAGGTGAGAACAAGTTATTGAAGGAGGAAATAAAGACAATGAAAAAAGAAATAAACAAGATAACCGAAGTAGAAGACAAATTAAACAAACTTAATGAAAGAATGGATTATCAAGAAGACTATTCAAGACGCAATAATCCACGTTTCGATGGACTTGAGGAACAACCAAACGAGACTTGGGAAGTAACGCAGGAGAAGATAGAATGACTGCTTCGGGACAAGCTCGAACTAGGACCAATTGAGCTGGAAAAGGCACACTGAGTGGGTCTTACTTCCAACGCGGGAGCCACGCGACCACGCACTTTAGTCGTCCGATTCATGAAATTCAAGGTCAGACAGCTGGCCTTACGTAACTCATCGAAGCACAAGAACACTAACATCTATATATATGAAGACCTTTGTGATTCTTCAATGCAGGTAATAAGAGCCAAGCTACCGGATCTAAAAAAAGGCGTAGCTGAAGGTAAAATAGCCTACTTCAGCCACACCAAGCTGATCATCAGGGACATGAGGAGGCAGCCAGCTGGCATGAGGGGACTAGACGCCCAGCGCACGATGGAGTGCACGGCTGTTGGCGCCACCGGTGGTGCTGGTATTACTGATGGTGCTGACAGTGCTGGTGGTGTTAGCACTGGTGCTGCTGGTGATACCAGTGTTGCTGGTGGTGTGCGTGCCTGTGCTGTTGGTGGTGCTGAAATTGTTGGTTCTGCTAGTGTTGGTGGTGCTGGTTCCTGTGGTGCTGGAGGTGATGGCGTTATTGTTAGTACTGGCGGTGTTGGTGGTGCTGGCGGTGCTGGTGCTGGCAGTACTGGTGCTGCTGACATTGCTGGTTCTGCTGGCAGTGCTGGTGTTGCAAGTGGTGCTGGTGCTGGCTGTGCTGGTGCTGTCCGTGCTGGTGTTGGTGTCGCTTATGCCAGAAACGTAACGCTCATCACTGGAAGGATTACCAAGGGGAACTAACAACAGAGTGATGGTGTATATTTACGTAGCACTAAACGTAAAGGTAAAGGCTAAATTACCACAGTACACACTCCTGATTAAAATCCTAACTAATATAATAAATTTCACTGTTATTTTCTGAATTGAGTGGCACAGAAATCATTCAACTATTGAATGACAGTGAACCTCCAACCCTTAATTTTGATGAATTTAATAAATTAAACTTTTACTTTCTGAACAATTGTAATGATTCCCATGACTTATTAAATTATGATCCAGATACAAACTGTTTACACAATGTGACATTACCAAACTCTGATTATTTTAGCCAACAGAACTTTGAGAATGTATTGACCAACAGTTCCGTACCTATAATTGTTTTGTACAATGTAAATAGTATTCCACACAATTTAGAATTTTTTTTGTTATATTCTGGTATTCCAACTATACAACAAACGGTAAATAATTTGTCATTCTGTAAAACAAAATTATCGAGCGATATTGAACACTTGTACACTATCAGAGGTTATAATTATTAGGCAACAACAGAAATCACCATGGGGGAGGAATATGTATGTATATTAAGAATCACATTTCACATAACACTGTAAAAGATATATCTGTAAAATGGGATTATATCAAAACATTATTTGTTGAAGCTTTTTTTGTTGAGAAACATGTTATACTTGGAGTCATATACCGTAGTCCTAACTCGAATATCTTCTCATTTATTGAAATATTTGATAACATGCTTCAAAATATTACTTCAACCGGGAAAACATGTATTTTATTGGGTGATTTCAACATCAATTTATTAAATAATACTGATGATAACGTCCCACGGTTTATTAATCTTCTTTCTAGCATCAGTTTCTATCCTTGTATTAACAAGGCTACAAGAGTAAATAAAAGAAGTGCAACTATTATAGATCATATTTGAACAAATAATCTTGATGTCGTATCAAAAAGTAGTATTTTATTAACCGATGTTAGTGATCATTTTTCACCATGTACAGTAATTGCTGTACAGGTGAAACGGGAAGTGTAAATGATCTCTGCTTTATGTAGAGAGACTATTATAATGTAGATGATAATCACCTGTGTGAAGTTATGAAGGCGAGGATAGACTCTATGAATGAGAATGACAACCCTGAAACTGAATATAATGCTATAAGCAATGCAATTGTTAATGCTGTAGAAGAAACTGTTCCTTTAAAAACTGAAAATAAAAGCTGAAAGAGTGAGTAAACTATGGATTAAACAAGAATTGCTGGAACACATTAAGGAAAGACAAAAGCTATATATGAAATACTTAAGAAAACCTATATCAATGAGAGAACGATATAGAGAATATACAAAAAGAGTTAAAAATAGTTACAGGAGGCAAAAAACAGCATTATAGAACTAAATTTACTGCCAGTGCAGGCAACTGTAAACAGTTGTGGAAAGTAATCAACGAAATAATTAAAAGTAAAGCATCCTAAAATTGAGTATATTACCACTGACAACACCAAAGTCACTGACCCCCATGCTATTGGTAATAATATAAATGTACATATTTTAATAATATAGGTCATGATCTTGGCAGTAAAATTCCTTAGTGTAATATATCTCCAATGTCTCATCTTACAAACACATATCCATCTTTTATCCCTTCAAATACCACCCCAGAAGAAATCACAGCAATAATAAAATTATTGAAAGATTCTGCACCTGGCTTTGATAATATCCACGTGAAAGTAATTAAGAAAGCAGTTTCGGTCTTAGCCCGTGTTATATCTAATATAAACAAAACTGTCCAAACGGGTATTTTTTTCCCACCAGTATGAAAATGGCCAAAAAAAAAAAAAAAAAAGCAGCCATGGCTCAGTGAGTTAGAGCGCTCCACTCTGACCGAAGGGTCGGAGGATCGAATCCACCCAAGGGTCATTGGTAGACATCATGAACGGCATCCAGTCATAAAATGCTACACGCTCCAGTCCAAAAGACCTCTACCCAGAGGCAACGCCTTAGCCCTTCGGGGATACCTGGCGTATTTTAAGTAGCAGCCTTGGCTCAGTGGATTAGAGAGCTCCGCGCTGACCGAAGGGTCAGAGGATCAAATCCACCCAAGGATCATTGGTAGACATCAGGAAGGGCATCTGATTATAAAATGCTACACGCTCCAGTCCAAAGTCCTCTACCTAGGGGCAACGCCTTAGCCCTTCGGGGATACCTGGCGTAAAACCAAAATAATAATAACAATGAAAATGGCCAAAATAGTGCTCATCCACAAAGGAGGTAAGATAGATGAAATCTCTAACTATCGTTCTATTTCGATACTTCCTTCTTTATCTAAAATCTATGAAAAAGCCATGTATGACAGGCTAATAGAATTATTAAAAAGAAGCAACATAATAACTGGTTGTCAGTTTGACTTTAGGAAAAATCTGTCTCCAAAACTAGTTTTTACTAAATTAATCGATCTAATTTGTCAAAATCTTGGCAACGAAGATTTTGTAATAGGTGTATTTTTAGACCTAAATAATTCCTAAGAAACTACATCATTATGGCATAAGGGGCACATCGAATGACTGGATAAAAAGCTATTGATGTAATAGAAGGCAATTTACAGTAATAGACAATTTAAATTTAGTATTAACTGGAGTACCACAAGGCTCTACACTCGGACCATTACTATTCTTGTCTTATATTAACGACATAATTAATTCTTCTATCTATCTATCTATTGCCAGAGGCCTTAATCCCTTATACCGGGTGGCCACAAACAAATCGCCTCCATGTCACCCTGTCCCCCGCCATTTTACTGCCCTGCTCCCAATTCATATCCCCTTCTCTCATATACTTCTCCACTCCATCCCTCCATCTCATCCTTGGCCTTCCCCTCCCTCTCTCCCCCTCCACCTCACTCACACACACTGTCTCCTCGTTAGTCTCTCACTCTCCATCCTCTCCACATGGCCAAACCACCTCAGTGTGTTTCTCCTAATGCTTCCTATCACATCCACATCACAATGCTCCTTCACATCCTCATTTGTCAGTCTGTCTCTCCATGTGACTCCACAGGCTCCTCTCAAGCAACTAATTTCCACTGCTCTCACTCTTGACTTGTATCCATCCAACAACGTCCAAGCTTCACTTCCATATGTCAGAGTTGGTATCACAATACTGTCATGTAATAACTTTTTTCACTTCCATGCTCACTTCCCTGTTTCTTATAACTGCCTTCAAGGAACCAGCAACCTTTCTTCCTTGTTGTACCCTTTCAAGCACTTCACCGTCCAAACTTCCATCCTTTTTATCACACTACCCAAGTACTTAAACGTACTCACATTTTCCAATTCCTCACCATCCAACCTCGCTATACATTCACTGACTTCACCTCTCTCAAGGACCATCACTTTACTCTTCCCTACGTTAACTTTTAAATTCCGTTTCTTACACACTCTCTCAAACACATCCACCAAGCCTTGCAGCTCCCCTTCATCTTCACTCAACAACACAGTATCATCGGCACACAACAGTACAGGGAGTTTCCAAACACTGCCCTCTCATTAGGGCCACTCCAACATCCACTGCCCTACCTTGTATCTCTTTTATAACTCCAATCCATGTACAAATTGAACAACCATGGAGACATGACACATCCCTGTTTCAACCCAACCTTAAAATAGAAGAACTCTGTTCACCATTCACACGCACTGCAGCCTTAGCACCCTCATACATACTCTTCACAGCATTCAACAACTTCCCATCTACTCCATATATTCTTAATACTTTCCACAATCCTTGTCTATCCACCCTGTCATATACTTTCTCCAAATCCATGAAGGCCGCATACAACTTCATTCACTTCTCTAGACACTTTTTCACTAAAGACCTTAGAATATATATCTGATCTACACAACCTCTTTCCTTCCTACAACCTCCCTGTTCTTCTCCAACTAATTCCTCTGTCATTTCCCTAACTCTGTCAATAAGTATCCTTCCATATACTTTTACTATTACACTAAGAAGACAAATGCCCCTGTGATTGCCACACACCTCTTTTTCCCTTTTCCCTTTGTATTGTCAGCCAAAAAAGTCGTGTCATCGTTCCGAACCCCGTAAATATTCGAACAGATAAGTCGAAGCAGCAGGGATAGCTTCACAAGTCTGGCAACTGTGTCAGACCAGACGGTGGTGGGGGTGAGTGGTTTGGGGTGCCATGTATTACTGTCTGGTGGAAATTGTTGGGAATAACATACTGGGTAATTGGGTTATAGTCAGCTTTTATCACTTATGTCACTAAATGTCTACATATGCATCATCATGAGTTTACTTCTCATCAGAATATACTGCAGTTTCATGTACATGGGTTGTCATGTATAATTCATCTTTGGTATTTGGACTACTACAGAGGATGGAATAATAGTGGAATACTTTTCATAACGAGTGTTTGGAATTTAATGAAACGTCACGAATATGATAATATAAAACAGCGTTTATTAATGATAACTAAATCTCCCTTCCATTTCCCGTCGTCCAGTATAGGTAACTGAATGACACTGAAGATGTGACTATATGTTGGTGGGTGTATATCTTGGTTTCATCACCTTGCGTAACACTTGTGGCTGGGTTTCCCCATAGATATAAATAAGACTAGATGCCGCATCGCCCATTCTTCAGTACAGCAGCGGTGCGTCTGTGATGCCGTCAACTTGGAGCGGTCAAGCATGTTACAGGGGCGCTTGTTTTAGAGTGAATTCAAACTGTGAAAATGAATGTTGTTGTGGAGGTGGCGATGGTCGTTATTTGTGTGGTAGTGGTGATAGTGATTATTGTTGTGGTGGTGGTGATGGTGTTTTTGTTGTGGTGGTGGTGATGGTGGTTTTTGTTGTGGTGGTGGTGATTGTGGTTTTGTTGTGGTGGTGGCTGTTGTTGTTATGGTGGTGGTGGTGGTGGTTGTTGTGTGGTGGTGGTGGTGGTTGTTGTTGTGGTGGTGGTGATGGTGGGTGTTGTTGTTATGGTGGTGGTTGCTGTTGTTGTGGTGGTGGTTGTTGTTGTATTTGTGGTGGTGGTGGTTGTGTTGTTGTTGTTGTTGTTGTTGTTGTTGTGGTGGTGGTGGTGGTGGTGGTGGTGGTGGTGGTGGTTGTGGTGGTGGTAGTGGTTGTTGTTGTTGTGGTGGTGATGGTTGTGGTGGTGGTGGTGGCTGTTGTTGTGGTGGTGGTGGTGGTTGTTGTGGTGGTGGTGGTGGTTGTTGTGGTGGTGGTGGTGGTGGTTGTTGTTATGGTGGTTGTTGTTGTTGTTGTGGTGGTGGTGGTTGTTGTTGTGGTGGTGGTAGTGGTTGTTGTTGTGGTGGTGGTGGTGGTGGTTGTTGTTGTGGTGGTGGTGATTGTTGTTATGGTGGTGGTGGTTGTTGTTGTTATGGTGGTGGTGGTTGTTGTTGTTATGGTGGTGGTGGTTGTTGTTGTTATGGTGGTGGTGGTTGTTGTTGTGGTGGTGGTAGTGGTTGTTGTTGTTGTGGTGGTAGTGGTTGTTGTTGTTATGGTGGTGGTGGTTGATGTTGTTATGGTGGTGGTGGTGGTTGTTGTTGTGGTGGTAGTGGTTGTTGTTGTGGTGGTGGTAGTGGTTGTTGTTGTTATGGTGGTGGTGGTTGATGTTGTTATGGTGGTGGTGGTGGTTGTTGTTGTGGTGGTAGTGGTGGTTGTTGTTGTGGTGGTAGTGGTTGTTGTTGTTGTGGTGGTGGTGGTTGATGTTGTTATGGTGGTGGTGGTTGATGTTGTTATGGTGGTGGTGGTGGTTGTTGTTGTGGTGGTAGTGGTTGTTGTTGTTGTGGTGGTAGTGGTTGTTGTTGTTGTGGTGGTGGTGGTTGATGTTGTTATGGTGGTGGTGGTTGATGTTGTTATGGTGGTGGTTGTTGTTGTTGTTGTGGTGGTAGTGGTTGATGTTGTTATGGTGGTGGTGGTTGATGTTGTTATGGTGGTGGTGGTTGATGTTATGGTGGTGGTGGTTGTTGTTGTTGTGGTGGTGGTGGTGGTGGTTGTTGTTGTGGTGGTGGTTGATGTTGTTATGGTGGTGGTTGTTGCTGTTGTTATGATAGTGGTGGTTGCTGTTGTTGTGGTGGTGGTGGTTGTTGTTATGGTGGTGGTTGTTGTTGTTGTGGTGGTGGTTGTTGTTGTGGTTGTGGTGGTGGTGGTTGTTGTTGTGGTTGTGGTGGTGGTTGTTGTTGTTGTTGTGGTGGTTGTTGTTGTTGTGGTTGTGGTGGTGGTGGTTGTTGTGGTTGTTGTTGTTGTTGTAGTTGTTGTTGTTGTTGTGGTGGTGGTGGTGGTTGTTGTTATGGAGGTAGTGGTAGTTGTTGTTGTTATGGTTGTGGTGGTTGTTTTTGTGGTGGTGATGGTGTTGGTGGTTATGGTGGTGTTGGTTGTTGTTGTTGTGGTGGTGGTGGTGGTTGTTATGGTGGTGTTGGTTGTTGTTGTGGTGGTGGTGATTGTTATGGTGGTGGTGGTGGCTGTTGTTGTTGTGATGGTGGTGGTGGTGGTGGTTATTGTGGTGTTGGTTGTTGTTGTTGTTGTGGTGGTGGTGGTGGTGGTGGTGGTTATTGTGGTGTTGGTTGTTGTTGTTGTTGTGGTGGTGGTGGTGGTGCTGGTGGTTGTTATTGTGGTGGTGGTGGTGGTTGTTGTTATTGTTGTTGTGGTGGTGGTGGTTGTTGTTGTGGTTGTGGTCATGGTGGTGGTTGTTATGGTGGTGGTGGTGGTGGTTGTTGTTATGGTTGTTGTTGTTGTTATGGTTGTTGTTGTTGTTGTGGTGGTGGTGGTTGTTGTGGTGGTGGTGGTTGTTGTGGTGGTGGTGGTTGTTGTGGTGGTGGTGGTTGTTGTTGTTATGGTGGTTGTTGTTGTGGTGGTGGTGGTTGTTGTTATTGTGGTGGTGATGGTGCTTGTTTTTATGGTGGTGGTTGTTGTTGTTGTTGTGGTGGTGGTTGTTGTTGTTGTGGTGGTGGTGATGTTGTGGTGGTGGTGGTGTTGTGGTGGTGATGGTGGTGGTGGTGGTGGTGGTGGTGGTTGTGGTGGTCGTTGTGGTTATTGTTGCGGTGGTGGTGACTGTTGTGGCGGTGGTTATGGTATTGGTGGTGCCTGTTGTGTTGACGGTTGTTGCAGTTGTGGTAGTTGTTGTTGTGGTGGTGGTGGTTGTGGTGATGGTTGTTGCTATATGGTGGTGGTGGTTGTGATGGTTGTGGTGGTGGTGATTGTTGCTGTGGTGGTGATTATTCTGGTGATGGTGGTGCTTTAGCGGGCAGTGGTTGTGGTGATGGTGGTGGTTGTTGTTGTGATGGTGAATGTTGTTGTGATGGTGGTTGTTATGGTGGTGGCTGTTGTTGTGGTGGTAATGGTTGTGGTTCCTTGTTCATCTGCAAAGTGAACTCGGTGGACTGAAGGTTTAAATTTCCCTTCTGGTTCCCACCATCCTCCTTTCGGGGGATAGGAAAGCAGCTGAGGGACATTTACATAATCAGAGACCTGAGCCGCTCATGCTATCGGTGTCACTATAGATATATTCCGACGCTTTCTACACCAAAAAGCAGCACAGTGTTGCTGCATTTCTATGTAAATGGTGGTCAACTTTGACCATCGTCAGGAACACGACATCGTCTGCCTCGACCGTTGCAAGATGGCGGCCTGGCAGACGCATCTAAAATAGTGTCATGCGGTATCTAGGCTTATTTATATCTATGGGTTTCCCTTACCCCTTTACCAGAACAAGAACCACCTGTGGAATGCTTTTCTCGTTTTTTTCTGTGAAGACACCGCATGCCTCTGCCACACAAAACATGGTATATATATATATATATATATATATATATATATATATATATATATATATATATATATATATATATATATATATATATATATATATATATATATATATATATATACAATATATCCTGCCATGTTCAGAAGTTAAACACACAGTAACAACACAGCTTTCTGTCCTTTATTTCGATGTCATATGGCTAGTTGATACCCGGCAGAGGGGGTGTGGAAGGAAAGTGGGGAGGGAGCGGGGTTGCACCTCGTCGTTTCATTTGTTTGATTGGCTTCACGATCTAGGCACTATTTCAGGTTGACGATACATTTAATTATTTGTAGGTATGAAATCAGGTGTAATATCACATTTGGCACCTTTACTCTGGGGTGTAATGCTAGACTACACTGCCAACAACTACAGCACAAATATACTTCATTACCCCACCTCCACCCCCAAACAACTCACCCCCATCACAGTCTGGTCTGACACAGTTGCCAGACTCGTGAAGCTATCCCTTCTGCTTCGACTTATCTCTTCGAATATTTGCGGGGTTCGGAACGAAGACACGACTTTTTTGGCTGACTATACAAGGGAATAATCACACCTGACTTCCAATCATCCAGGACTTTACCTTCCTCCCAGGTCAATCTGCACATCCTCCACATCCATTCTACTACTATCTCTCCCCCATGCTTCAGCATTTCATCACACACTCCACCAATTCCTGGGGCTTTCCCCATTTTGACTTTCTTCATTGCTTCCACAGCTTCCATCTTACTGATTCCTTCCTATCTTCTCACCTCCCTTCTTCTCCCAGCCATTGCCCGGCTGCTTATACTCGCATTACTTTCATTCTCCATGTTCAACAATTCATTAAAGTGTTCTCTCCATCTGCTCACTTTTTCTCCTTTCTCAAGTAGTAATCTACCATTTTTATCTTTCACTCCCCTACTAATTTAATTGCCACCCTGTCTGACTCTCTTTTCCTCTTTCCACAACATTTTCTTATATTCTCTCCACTTTACACTCAAATTCCTTCCAAATTCCTCATCCACTCCCTTCCTACTCTGTCTTACTAATCTTTTCACCTCTCTCTTTCTTTCTACATATAACTCTCTCTTCCATCTCTCAACTTCTTCCACGCCCCTATTTCTCATCCATTCATTATATTCTTTCTTCTTTTGTGCCACGGCCTGTCTCACCTCTTCATTACACCATGCTGTTCCTTGCTCCCCCTTTTGTTTTCTCTTCACCCCGCACACCACCTCACGTGCTGCACATATTTCCTCTGTGAATATTTTGCACACACCTTCCTCGTCCCCCATCTGCTCTAATTCATATTTACTCAATCGTTCCTCCCCTTCTCTCTTATATTTTGCCTTTTTCCCATCCTCTTGTAACCTTTCCACTTTCTTTACATCTACTCCTTCCTCCTGTCCTTCCCTTCTTCCATTTCTCCATTTTACTTGGACCTTGATTCTGACACATTTTCGCATCCTTTCATCCACACACACATAATCAATCATTGCCTTCCTTTCATTCAGTTCACCATCCACCCTTCTCATCACTCGCCATATATAACTATGGATCACTTTGTGCTTGAAGAGGGTATTGGCTATCATCAACCCCCTCCCAGCACAAATGTCTACTAAAGTACTGCCATTCTCATCTATCTCAGCAGGCACACCCCACTCACCAACTACTCCATCCACCCTCACATTCCCAACTTTACCATTCATATCACCAATCAAAAACACTCTCTCATTCCTTTTAAACTTTTGCATGCACACTTCCACATTGTCCAGAACTCTTCTCTCACTCTGCCTGCATGATCGTGCATTGGCGCATATACGCACACAATTGCCCACATTTGTAGTCCAACCTTCAGTCTTACCCACACAATCCTTGAACCAACTGATCCATACTCTCTTATATTCTCCTTGCATCTGTTAATGCTTCACAGGAATCAAATTTCACACTTCTTGCAGATGACGCTAATATAATTCATTTCGGATCTCATATTGACTCTTTAATAAGAATTCTAAATATACAATAAAATAATGTTTCAACCTGGCTTTCCAGTATTATCACTTAACATAGAGAAAACCAAATACCTAATACCTGCAGGAAAGAAGAAATTTGGAGAATGTGAAATAAAATATGTAGTAATAAAATGCAAAGAAGTAGCTTAAAAAAATTTCTAGATATAAATATTGATAAACTAACCTGGAATTATCATTTAATTATATAAATAATAAACGGCTAAATCACTGGGAGTATTACACAAAATATTTGTTAACTACAGACACACTGCTGATACTGTACTATACGTTGTTTTACCCATATTTACAATACTGTAATGTTGTCTGGGGAATGGCTAATAAAACTACAATTAAATCTTTAGTCTATCTATCTATCTATTGCCAGACGCCTCAATCCCGTTTGGGGTGGCCACAAACAAATCGCCTCCAAGTCGCCCTGTCCCCCGCCATTTCAGGAATCATGAATACTCCAATATTTAAAACCTATAATATTCTTAAGATTCCTGATATATATAAACTTGAGTGTTTGAAATTTATTCATGACCAGCTTCACAGACAACAGCCTTTGATGTAAATAACATAAGCACTAGACACAAACACAACCTTAGACCAGCATTTCCCAATCTAGAAGCACAAAAGAGATTTGTAGCCTATTATGGATACATAGAATATAATGTACTTCTTGACAACCTAAAAAATATTACTAATAAAGACACACACAAAATTAATACAAAGAAATATTTAATAAATTTATATTGATTACAGTGCACATGTATATACAGATTCGATTGTATGTCAACTGGTTTATCTGAGTATGCATATTTTGACTGGTGTATTTGTACTGTTTTGTGTAAAGTGTAATCGCATGCCTAAAAGTACAGTACTCTGCTTGTATGTGTAGGTGGCCGTATGTATATATGTATGTGACCGTACCTGTGATGGAGTCTGTGTTTGTACGTGTGAATGTATCGGAGTGTGTGGGCGTGCTTTGAGATTCTTATTATACTCGTATGTAACAACAGGTCGATATATTACCTTGCCAAATTTTGTGTGCATACAAATCAGTTAAGTAATTTCATATAATAGGTGTTGTTTGGTTCTATTGTGCATGGTGGTGTGTGTTTAGTTTGTCTGATATGGGCGATGTTTGGTTATGGAATGTTCGGTAATGGAAGGTGTTCGGTAATGGAAGGTGTTTGGTAATGGAAGGTGTTCGGTAAAGGAAGGTGTTTGATAATGAAAGGAGTTTGGTTATGGAAGGTGTTTGGCTATGGGTGGTGTTTGGCTATGGGTGGTGTTTGGCTATGGGTGGTGTTTGGCTATGGGTGGTGTTTAGTTATGGTTGATTTTTGGTTATGGGTGGTGTTTTGGCTATGGTTGGTGTTTGGTTATGGGTGGTGTTTGGTTTTGAGTGGTGTTTGGTGGTGTGTTATGTAAGTAATGTATGTATATATCAATTATGTATATAAATATTTCTTTATACAGAAATGCCTGAATGTATATACTGTATAGTTACAATCTTGTAATAGATTTGACCAGATCTAAGGCTATATTTTAAATAAATTACTTACAAGGGGCCTGTCAAAATTGATCATATTTAACGGGTCCAGCCGCTCAAATTTTCTGTGTTTATATAATTTACATGTAACGACTTGGACAATAAACCAATCTGAATTTGAATTTGAGGATGCACGCTCTTGGTCATCACCTATCAACCTGCCGTGTCTATATTACTTTCATATTTTGATCACATATTTTTTGATTGCATTTTATGCTCTCTCTCATTTTCATGGACCTAAACACGCATCATGGCAGAAGTATACATAGTACTGTATTTTCTATCTAAAATTCTATTTGACTCGATAGAGAGATGTTACAAGTCTTCCGCAGAATATTTGCTCCATGTAATTAGTATCATGACTTCTACAAACTTTCTCATATTCTTCAAGTATTTGCATTGTTATCGATTTAAAAAAATTTACGATAATACAAATCACTACAAACTTTCATGTCACTAAACTGCTTTTTTTTTTCCCAGTAAATAACAGCCAAATACAGTAAATCGAATCGGTAGGGGGGGTGGCCTGCATTCCTAATGGATCCAGGTTCGAATCCCTGCTGGGGCAGGGAACAGTTTAGATATCTGAATTTCATAAAGCACACTTTACTGACCTGTAACTAGATGATCCACCGACATGTAAAACACCCCCAATATATAATAACAATACAACTGTTATGTACAGGACAGCCTTAGCATGTATATCACATAAACGGTGGGTGTTAGTGCCGAAATGGTGAAAGATGGGGGTGTATGGTATGTAGGGGGACTACTGGGCCTCGAGAACAGGCTGTGAAATCAATGTTCAGAGTTTGATGCATGAAAAAATAAATTGTGTGGAACTTACCCTGAAGGCTGCTTAGTTAGCATTTGCATTTTTCAGTTAATTCATAATATCTTGAATAGAAATTATTGTTTATCCACAGACTTTCTATTCACTCGGGATAGACCAAAACCTGACATTGGTGTCGACCTCTTTCGACTGGAATGGACTTGAGTACATCTCTACGGTGGAACACAAGGAGCTTCCCATTTATGGGACACAGTGGCACCCAGAGAAAAACATGTATGAGTGGGCCTACACTTTTGTCCTTCACACCAAGGAGACCGTCAGGGCAACACAACACATCTTTAATACTTTCATAGAAAGAGGTGAGTGGACACAGTATACATGACATGCCGGGCATGCTAGGAATAAATAGGCATGTAGGACATGACATCAAGTTCAGGCTGGATAGGGTACAAATGCGAGTCTGATTCTCATTATAGTAGTTATTATTGATCTTTAACAAAACTCCCAGTCATGTATGAAAAAACAACTCGGGCAGTGCTGCACCAGCCATGAATGAGACAATGCTAGTATCTCTTAAAGAGGAAATGGCGACCTATGAATGTATGTGGCACGTTGGAAGGCTACCGAGCCATACAAAGTGAACTAGCTCATCTATGTCCAGAGGACAAATAGACAAAGGCAAAAATAAGGAATGGAGACAGGGTAAGTGAACAGATATTATGCCAAAGCCCCAACAGCCGCTTGGTGCTAAAGGTGTATGGGACGTTGTGGAGGGTGAGTGGTACGAAGGCAAGTGGTACTTCATGCAGAAGAGGCATATGGTTCATTGTAAGAAGAATGCCTAAGCTCTTCTCACCAGAATGTTTGGACAGAAAAAGAGGAGCCATGTAAGTATGAGCAATTACCTCTGGTTCAGGTTTTGACATCATGGAGTATAATGCTGCCTTTGAATGAGTTTGCCATGGGGAAGAAAGGTGCCATACACCCAGGGAGGTGGAGGCAGACTCACCACCAGACACTGCATACATATGTCACTTCTTAAGTCTCTCCCTCTAGTTCACGTTGCCTAAATACCAACCAGAGGCTCAACTTTGCCTCTTGAAATAAAACATTATGATCATATCTATTATTAAGCAAAACTCATATTGTTCCAAACCAATCCACACACTTAAAGTGACGGTATGTTGCATGCTATGGTAGTAAAATATAAATAATGTAAAATATAAAGAAGCATCCTGAGCGTATCTTTGTCACTGATGTTATTTTTTGAGGAGTGAATGAAAGTTCGACAAAGGGAAAGCATGAACACTGATGAATTACAATGGAGTGTGGATACTTATCTTTGCACAGCACCAGAACTGGGATATAACCCCGCAATAAGGTTTCAGCTATAGTGAATTAAGCATTTCAGTGAAATGCTTATAATGAAGTAATGGGTGTTACGTAAGTGGCTTCTCTCAAACATCGTAGCAACATCACTGAAAAGTAACCCCAAAGCACCAATTCTATGCACGATGCAGCACCAAAGATGTAATTTCGAATACTTAAAGCTATTGTGGATCCACCTGTGTAAGTGGACAAATATTCAGAAAGTAGTAGGTGTTACTTAAGTAACTTTTCTCAAAATCTGCCACTGTATTGCTAATAAAGACCAAACGGGAGCGAACTGAGCACGGAACAGGACTGATACTGAGATATTTCTATGGCTTAAAGACACAGTATATATATATATATATATATATATATATATATATATATATATATATATATATATATATATATATATATATATATATATATCATCACCAACATCATCATCATCAGCCATTACAAGTCCACTGCTGAACAAAAGCCTCCCCTATCCTTCACCACGAATTCCTTGACTGAGACACTCTTTGACATGTTTTCCCTGCAGATATCTTTATCTCATGTCTCCACCTCCTATCTGGCCTTTTTCTGCTACACTTACAGTGTTTTGGTGTCCAGTCACTCAGCCTCCTGCTATCCCTTATTCTTGCTACATGGCCCGCCCACTTCCATTCCTGTACTTTTTTAACCCTTTCGTACATAATGACGTGTTTGTTGTCATTAGGGTCTTTCCTTGCAAATGCACGATGCCTTTCACGTCATATGACGATAAAAAATTCACACACAAAAAAGTTTTTTGGTCGATTTGCATCATTTTTTTAGGCATCATAGCTTGCCCAGTTAACGTCAAAAGTAATGAATTGGCAACAGCGGGTCCCAGTATCCGAGACAGTGCATACAGGTTTTTCAGTCCCACACGAGCTGTCAGCGGGGAAGGAAGTGCACAGTTCCTTGTCCCTTTAAACTCTTCAATTACCCCCGTCCCGGCCATGTGACATTTTTCATTATACCAGTAGTGGTTATGTATAGTTTGGGGGCACTATTGTGATTAGATTTGGTGTTTGCAATAGGGAATTAGATGTTTGTGAAGCATTCATGGCCGTTATCAGCCACTGGGCCAAAGAAGATTGTGCTTCAGTTTCTAACCCTGGCCCCAGAACTACACTGCCTCTACCCTACAGAAAATGTGAGTATTCAACTGTAAAAATAATGAGAGTGAGTCATGTGAATATAGTGTGCAATACCTAGTGTGCAAGGAAGTAGCGCAACACGTGCAGCAGCTTAGGGGGAGGCAGGAAATCAACCTACAGTCACGACACAGCGTTGTCATGAATGGAATAATTGCCGAAGTGTTTATGAAATCATTGTTTTATAGTGATATATCTGGGATAGAGTTATAGTGCAATAAATAGAATTACAGTGCAACGAGTATACATAATAAAATATTGGCTAGGGCATGTGTCACATACGCACTACCGCCACGGCACGCCATTGTCATGAAGGGAATAAAATAGAAGAGATTTAGGGATATTCATTATTATTGTTGTATTTATTCTATATGCTTGTAGTGCGAAATAAATACGCACGAGTATTATAGTGATATATATATAGTATGCTTGTGTGAAATAACGTTAACTGTGCACCTAGTGTTCGTAACAAATTATGGTGGGTACACCGTAGTTTTTCGTATTTTTCTCGATAACTATGAGGCATAGGAGAAATCTGATTACATCTTGAGGAAGCCCATGAAATTCTGCATAAGATGAGGAAATAAAAACATGACTGCCAAGAAAGGTTTTTCACTAGAGCTCTCCAAATGAAAATACTGTTGTCTGTCAGAAAAATTTTGACTTTTTCGCTTATTACTCGAAAACCATACCTCGTATCAAAATCCCGACTGCACCATTTGAAAGCTATTAAATTCCTCTTTCAAAGGATGTATAACATGCAGAGATATGTTTGTAAAAATTCAAGTTATTATGTTGGGAAGTGAGATGAATGTTCCCAAATGTTTATTCACACTGCCCTAATGTACGTATAGTGTCTTTTTTCTTAATTTTTTTTGCTTATCGTGTAGAATAAACATCGACGAACAGGAAGATATAGGTTTCATGGCAAAATAGACATGTTTGGGTGGCGAAAATAAGCCGAAAATACACTTTTTTGGAGCACACACTGGGCTGGGAAGGAGGGGAGAAAGCCTTTGTGTCATGGAAGGAGAAACTTATTGAAACTTACCGTGAGCGAGAGGGTTAACTTCTATAATATCTTTGTCTTTTGTCTGCTTTCTCACCCAAGTTGATATTTTTTTGTCTCTTAAAGATATTCCCAATACTGACATTTCCATTGCTCTCTGAAAACGGATTAATTTATTTTCCATCGATTTTGTCAGTTTCCAGGTCTCACAACCATTCATCATAGATGGCATTATACATTCATTATATACTTTTCGTTTCATACAAACTGGGAAACCATTTTCATAATGTCTCTCTGTTTACCGAAAGTTTTCCATCCAATTGTAATGCATCTTTTTATATCGCTATCATGATCTTTAGTTAACTTTAGTATTTGCCCCAAGTCACTGTACTCCTTGACTTCTTCAAGAATTTTTTCGCTTGTTCTGATGACGGTGTTTGGTGTTTGTGGATTCAACATTAGTTTTGCCCTGGTTCATATTTAGCCGTACTTGAGACTTTCTTTGTTCAGGTCATTTAACATTTCTTGCAGTGTCTCTGCTATTTCTGAGATTAGGACAATATCATCTGCAAATCTTAAATGGTTTAGTTTTTCTCCATCTATGTTCACTCTTTTGTTTTCCCAGTCTAGCTTTCTGAAAATACTTTCTAGGCATGCTGTGAATAATATTGGTGAAAATTTATCTCCTTGATGCACACACTTCTCAATCTTAATTTTTTCCGAGTCCTTATGTAATATAACTGAAGCAATTCCGTCTTTATATATGTTTTCGAGCAGTTTTACAATGTTCTCATTCACTCCTTGTTCTTGCAGTGAATTTATAATTGCTTTGTGCTCCACTGAGTCGAAAGCTGTTTTGTAATCAACAATATATATATATATATATATATATATATATATATATATATATATATAATGTGTGTGTGTGTGTGTGTGTGTGTGTGTGTGTGTGTGTGTGTGTGCACTCTGTTGAGTCGAAAGTGTTTTTGTAATCAACAATATATATTTATATATATATATATATATATATATATATATATATATATAGAGAGAGAGAGAGAGAGAGAGAGAGAGAGAGAGAGAGAGAGAGAGAGAGAGAGACTGAGAAAAAGTAGTGGGAATTATTTAAGCACCATTTCTCAAATTTCACCACCATACTATTGAAATAAGCCAAAATCACCAAACTGATGATCGAAGCTAAGTTTTCTTGGTAATTACTAAAGCTACAGCACACCTACATACATCACTGAAGGTTTAGGTGAGAATAATAGGTGCTACTAAGTGGCTTTTCTCAAAATTTGCAAACATTGTGCTGAAGAATCAATAGCTCCGAAGTGAGCACAATTAAGTTCAGCATGTGGCTCGTCATGTTTTGGTATATCAATCGAGGAGTATGCATTTCAAAACAAGACGGATCACTTCATGAAAGTGGGACGGCACACTTTTCGCTAGAATAACTATGCTAGCTTGCCGGCTGGCTCAAGCGCATTTTAGATTTTGAAGTATGAATGCCTGGAACTTCATGTTATCAATAAATAAACTGAAAATATCAGGGGAAGACGACAGTTTCTCAAAGCTTGTATAGGGTATGGAATCTGGATATGCAAATAAAAAACGATCTTAGCCAAAATCTCACGACTGATATGGGAGGTATACCCCTGATAAGTCCCAGGGGTGAACTGGGCTGTAAGCCTTTTGCAGACTGTGGACGATATTCCACTTGGTACTTTCTGGGTAATTGTTCCACTCTGACCAAGACACAACTCTGGTACAGACACTACAGGCAGTCTATTACAGATACAGTCACCAACACATATCGAAGGCACTGAGTACAGATTCTTAATGCCACTGATATCCAGTAGCCAGTGGGCAGTAAAGATACTGGAGTTACTGTATCAGATGTCATGCAGAAGCGTTGGAACAGATAGGTCATTTGGATAGATGACCTGACATTTCAGTGGAGCAGATGACCCTTAACAGGCAGGTTAGCAGGGGTCCTTACAGAATACTTCTCTGAGGAACCAAAAAGATTTGTAGGTTTGAGTAGTGAGTTTTTTTAATGGTTTCTAAGATATGATACTTATAGCATGGGTCCTTTTAACAGGACGGCCTATTCAACTTGGCAGCATGAAAGACAGTATGGCTGTAGTTTTCGTGAGACAATAGTGTTAGTCCTTAAAGCTCGGTTTCTAGAGGAGTCCATTTCGTTTGTGTTTTTACTTTTTGCCAAAAACCGGCTGCTTTCAACCTTTCATATCTCCGTAAGTACTGCATCTATAGTTTCAATTAAAGATCACAATACTCACCAATCCATCATCTCTCCTTTCCAAGTATCCCCGAGTCTCTAGATGGACGAGTGGGGGAGGTAGGAGGTGATAAATGGAGGCAATTTGGAGGGTTGCTTGAGGCTGTTTCGAATGAGCCAGTGAGTCGGTGGCTACAGCTTCATTCCTGCCTTGCTCAGGTAGGGATTCCCTGCTCACACTCACTCACACTCCCCCGCTTGCACTTACACTCCCCCACTCGCACTCACTCACACTCCCCCTTGCCTCCCTTGAACTTGACAGTCAGCTCCACTGACTTCTGCCTCTATCCACATAAATCTATTGTCACCCTTTGTAGCCTATGTGTGTCGGGGGGGTGGGGGGGGGAATTCCAAGCTTTATTACACATTCCTTGCAGTGAAAGATCAAATTTATTTTCCTGCATGTGTGTATTGTGTTGCGTGTAAACATCACTTTAGTTATCCCTGAGATTGCCTGCCTTTTTTGCACTCATATTTTTCTGTATTTTCTGAAGCACTTGTTTTTGTTAATTTCTTACCTCAAAACAGACATCACAAATAAACACGTTTGGTTTTGTAACATTTTTACTTGTACTACAAGGTCACTAAGCTCAATTTCTTATTCCAGTACTTTTCCATATATTTTCATTCTTATGTAAACAAGTCACTTACTTGGCTAAGTTTTTACTGCGCTGCAGGAACTCTACAAATTTAATACTGGTTTACTATCACAACGAAATCAGTTTGCGCATATACTATAGTACATTGCCATAACATGATCACAGACATGAAGTGTCAGTACTCCCGAGGTGGATGGAAAGCTGATGACAGGGAGTGCTGGAGCTCCCGTTTCATCAGCCCTCAGGACTAGTTCCTGACCATCCCCCTTTGCTGAACTTTTTCAGTGTCTCAGTTACACAGAAAGTAGGCCAGCATGCTCTCCAGTACAAATTTCTCTATCTATCTTCACCAAACTACATGCACAGTACACACTACACTTCCTATTCAAAATTCACCAAAATGGCGTCAATTCACCCAGCCTCGGAGTCCCCAGGGGGGGGGACCATAAATGCCCCCGCCATCTGCCCCTCTCCCGGTGACGACTCGAGGTGCCTGGAACCACAGTCTGACTCTCTTCTTCTTCATTTCTGCAACATTCGCGGCCTTTCATCTAACTTTCGCTCTGTTGAGCACCACCTCTCCTCCTCTAAACCTCACCTTCTTTTTCTAACGGAGACTCAACTGTCTGAGGCAACTGACAGCAAACCCTTTTCTGTATCCTCCTACTTTCTCTATACTCATTTCAAAGCCAAAGGTGGCTGTTGTGTAAACATACGCAACGACTTATCTTGCTCTCGTGTTCCTGAACTTGATTCTTCTGAATTCTCCACTCTCTGGCTTCGGCTTTCCTGTCATTCTCAGACTAAATATATCTGTGCTGTTTACTTATCCCCTAATTCTACTGACTATCAAAAATTCTTTGACTATCTTACTTCTGCGATGGAACACATTCTGTCCATTTCTCCTTTCTCTGAAATCTCCATTCTTGGAGATTTCAATGTTCACCACCACCTTTGGCTCTCCTCTCCTTTCACGGATCCACCTGGTGAACAAGCCTACATCTTTTCTATCCTTAATGACCTAGAGCAGCTTGTACAGCACCCTACCCGTATCCCTGACCTCCTTGGAGAGAGCTCCAACATACTTGACCTCTTCCTCACAACTAATCCTTCTGCTTACTCTGTTAATCTTTTCTCTCCGTTGGGCTCCTCCGATCACAACCTTATTACCTTAACCTGTCCTATCGCTCCAGTACGGCTCATGGACCCTCCAGGGAAACGTCGTCTCTGGCATTTTGGAGCCGCGGACTGGGAGGCCCTCAGGCAATACTTCTTTGATTTTCCCTGGAATGATTATTGCTTCCATGGCCGTGAGCCATCTGAGTGTGCCTTGCGCATTACGGAGGTTATTCTCTCTGGCATGGAAGCATACATTCCTTTCTCATATCCTTTGACTAACGCAAGAAAGCCTTGGTTTAATCACGCTTGTTCTAATGCTGTCCGCAACAAGGAGAAGGCCTACAAAAGGTACCGGAGCCAACCCACCCCTGAATCACATAATCTTTACGTTTCTGCCCGGAATCGTGCTAAGTCTGTTCTTCGCTCTACTAAAAATAATTTCATCCATACTAAATGCTCTCAACTCTCTAACTCAAATTCTTCCCGCTCCTTCTGGCACCTTGCCAAAAATCTTTCTAACAACTTTACCTCATCATCCTTCCCTCCTCTTTCTACTCTGATGGTTCTGTAGCTATTTCTTCTACTGATAAAGCAGATCTCTTCGCACAGACTTTCTCCTCCAATTCCACCTTAGACGATTCCGGTGCTGTTCCTCCATCACTTCCCCCCTCTGACTTCCTCATGGCTGACATTAAAATTTCTTCAGTTGATGTATTTTCTGCCATTACTGGCCTCAGTACTAACAAGGCATATGGGCCTGATGGGGTCCCTCCTGTTGTTCTCAAAAACTGTGCTTCTGTGCTTACACCCTGCCTAGGCAAACTATTTCGCCTTTGTCTGTCAACTTGTACCTTTCCTTCTTGCTGGAAGTTTGCTCTCATTCAGTCAGTCCCAAAGAAGGGTGACCACTCCCAACCCTCCAACTATCGTCCAATTGCTTTAACGTCCTGTATTTCAAAAGTTTTTGAGTCAATTCTTAATAGAAAAATTTTAAGGCATCTTTCCTATCACAACCTTCTTTCCGATCGTCAGTATGGGTTCCGTGAGGGACGCTCCACTGGCGATCTTCTCACCTACCTTTCAGACTCCTGGTCATCCTCCTTTCGGGACTTTGGCGAAAGCTTTGCCATTGCACTTGACATCTCAAAGGCTTTCGATCGAGTCTGGCATAAATCTTTAATTTCCAAACTGCCCTCCTACGGTTTCTATCCTTCTATCTGTGCCTTCATCGCTAGCTTCCTTTCTGGTCGTTCTATAGCTGCTGTCGTAGACTGCCATCGTTCTTCTCCTAGATCTATCAACAGTGGTGTTCCTCAGGGCTCTGTCCTATCACCAACTCTCTTCCTTTTATTCATCAATGATCTTCTAAGCTGTACATCTAACCCTATCCACTCATACGCTGATGACTCCACCCTTCACCTTTCCATTCGGTTCCCCTGCAACGCCCATCTCAACAGTTACTTCAAGAAACAAGGGATGAGGCTATGGCACACCTAATGTCTGACTTGGCTCATATCTCTGACTGGGGTAAAAATAATATGGTTGTCTTTAATGCATCTAAGACTCAGTTCTTACACCTATCAACCCGACAAAATCTTCCACAGGTATACCCACTAATGTTTAATAATATTCCGATTAATCCTGCATCATCCTTGAACATGCTTGGGGTTTCATTTACTCGGGACTTATCTTGGAAAGATCATATTACATCTCTTGTAAAATCTGCTTCCAAGAGATTGGGTGTGCTAAGCCGACTCCGCTCTTTTCTTTACCCCTGCACAATTGTTGACTCTATACAGGGGTTTTATCCGCCCCTGTGTGGAGTACAACTCCTCATGTGTGGGGAGGCTCCCCCACATACAGCTCTTCTCAATAGGGTGGAGTCAAAGGCTTTTCGTCTCATTAACTCTCCTCCTCTTACTGACTCCCTTCAACCTCTGTCTCTTCGCCGCACTGTTGCATCTTTATCTCTTTTCTATCGCCACTTTAATGGTCACTGCTCCTCTGAACTGTCTGCTTGCATTCCTCCACCTCTACGACGGGCGCGTAGCACCCGTCTGGTAGCAAACTCTCATCCCTTTTCTGTCCAACTCTCTAATGCAAGAGTTAACCGTTACTCCCAGTCTTTCATTTATGCAACAGGTCAGTTCTGGACCTGTCTCCCTCTGTCTGTATTTCCTTCTGCCTATGATCTCCAGTCTTTCAAACGTAGTGTGTCCAGGCATCTCAAAATGATCGGATCTTGAATTTGGCTCTCTATTGTATTTTGTTTTTCTCTTGGAGGGAACTGTTACTGCGGGCTCATGGCCTTTGGTTCCTTCTTCCTCGCATAAAAAAAAAAAAAAAAAAAAAGGCACCACAAAGGCAATGGGAAGGAGGCTGCGGGGCTGTAAAAGGTGTCCAGAACTCGTCACTATACGCTCTGTATTTTCCGCTCTCAGACGTCGTCTCTCCACTCGATAATGATGATACTGTCATCTCTAAAACCCTTCCAATCTAAGTATCATTCGGTCCCTTCCATGCGCGAGTGGAAGGTAAGGCAGGAGTGGAGGTGCCAAGAGCCAAGTCGCCACTCGTGGTGACAAGTGAATCAAAGTATGTGGGATCAGAAATCATCGTTTCTACCCCTACTCAATTCCCATGGAAGACTGGCAGTTTAACTTGCGTGCCTCGTATATGCCTGTCACACACTCGTCGCCTTAGTAAGAGAGTAGGAATTCAAACATTGCTGGGAAATTCATAAGTGTCTATTGCCATCATCCAAACTACTCTGAACACCTACTTTATGACAACTATGGCCATCATCTGAGCTATAGGGGTCAATAGTGTCAATGCAAGCTCGTTTTCCTAGCTCATTACAGCCAGCACAAACTGAGGATCAGTAGCAGCTCTAGGGCTGGCCCTTGACGCAGAATGGTAGCAGATAGTGGTGTTCATGCTGCACTGTCACAATGACCAAGTGGCGCATCAAATCCCAGGGACACTTGTACCCTTAGTACAGACATGAAGTGCAGTCTTTCCAGACATGAACCTGCTTAAGTTGAGGATTAAGCACCTGGTGACAAGTCTATACAGCATGGCAGAGGGCTAAACAACTTAGCTCCAGTGTCTCCGTTAATAATGAACTGAGCTCCTTAACATCTGCTTGGTCTGCTAAAGACTAGGTTTTACTTGGACATGTAATTTATTTTCCAGTCTAGCATCTTGGACTGTGTCACAAGGAAGCTAATTACTTTGTTGACCCATATGAACAGGGAATCCAGTTAATGGTAACTATTGCTGGATCACCTATATAATGCGCCAGGATGCAACTGATAATAATGTTTCCCTTTGACACTATGTGCACAAGGGCAGCATTGATCGAGTTTAATTTCATTTCAGTAAATTTGTCTAACACTGTGGCTTCCTCATTTCATATTTTTGTTCTCAGTACATTCTACTTTCTCTTAGCACAATTCTAATAAGGCATACAGCTCAAGAGCTGTGCTTCCATTCTGACACCGGGACAGTGCAACTCATATTACCATTCATGCAAACTTGCACATCCTCTTCTTACTGACTCTTCTTCCTAAGCCCCCTTTAAGCAAGGATCGTCCAATTATTGCCCGATTCCTGTAATTATTTGCAATGCTCTGGTGATCGCCTGCCATGAGTTTAAGATTTCTTATCAATTTGGTTTCCAGAATGTTGTGAAACTCCTGCCAATCTGCCCAACATCTTATAGATTTTTGAGCAATCCTGGAATAAATGTATAGTATTTAAACTACAGATCTATATATCCATATCTGCTTTCCGTTGATATATTTCTTTATTCCTGTATCCACTTTCCAGAGATTTGGTGTGCTGAACCGAATCCGTCCTTTTTGTTGTTGTTGTTGTTCCTGTGCAATCAGTACCAGGTTACCCAACAATCACAATAGGCACGTGCCTTGAGACCCGTAAGTTTAGGGAGCCCGATTACAAGTTGAGTGTTGTGTACTGGAATCGATACTGTTTAAAAGAAATAAGTAACATGCATTTCAGTTAAAGAAATGATAGCCTTACATATGTATTTAATCTGTTGTTTAACCGTCCCCTCACAAACAGACAATTTAACTGCGTCAGATTTTGACTCTGGCTGTTCACCTTGCCCTCCGTACATTAAGGTCTAATGTCTGTTTATCAGTTATTATATGCAAGTTTATCAGTTACTATATGACAACTAGGATGGCAGGCCACACAGCCTTTCTCTAGTTCTATAAATACCACTAAAAGTGGTTTACTTTTCTTGTGTTTGAACTACGAACCAGTAGTAGGCCTGGTATATTTTAATATATACTAAAATCATTTAAGTTTGATCAATAGAGATACCAGAAATCCAGAATAGCAGAATCAGTTAGAGCAGTTAAAATTTTGCCCATTAACATTAATTCCATAAGTGTGTGTGGTATTCTAAGTGTAGGTTGACTTAGGAATAGATAATGGTAAACTAAATCCAAGAAGGGCGGAAAAAAAACATAAAGTATAGGATGTAGAAATTGCATATGTGACAGACACTGCGCTGTATCACATGACAAGAATGAATGATGACTAATGAAAAAGATGCATGGCATATGCAAAGGGCTAAGAGGGTATGAGTTTGTAGTGTATCTTTGAGACGATAGAGAATGGAAGAAGCAACAAAGAAAGCAAATGAATAATTTACTGGAGAAGGGTGGTATAATTTGGGGTGAGATTGCACGATGGCTTAATAGTTTATTATTTTGACTACTTTATAGGCCTTCATCCCAGATGTGCTAGTGAATTTATCTTATGTTTTTTTTTATAATGTGGATGAGCCAATGACCTTAAGGCTAATAGATGAACGGTGAGTGAGAGTAAAATAGAGAAGCCAAATGAGGGTGAGTGTAGAATAATTTTGACTTACATGCTGATCCATCTTGATCATGATTATAAAAGTAGTTATTAAGTAGTTTCTTTTACCATCAGAGAAAGTGCGAAGAGATGTTGGAGATGAAAGGGCCCATTTGTTAATTCCTGTGTGCAACTGCCAGTCATTAATTAAATTGTGTCTGCGTCACTGCCACATGTGTATGAATACATTGTATGTTAGTAGTAGTATTCCAGTACATATTTCGGTATCCAAATAATTGGTTGGTTATGTTTGTTTCACAAAATATTTTCTGACCAATGACGAACTTCCCATTCTCTTACTGACTCCCCTCAGCCTGTATCATCTCCACGGTCTTGCCTCTCTCTTCCTCTACTATCCCTAGTTCGATGATTACTGCTTTTCTGGGCTACCTACTTGTATCCATTCCCCATAACTGCAGGTGCATAATACCTGTCTAGCAACACACTCGGGCAATTTCTGCCCAACTCTCTAACACAGTGGTTAGCTGGTATTCTCCGTCCTCCATGTATGCAGCTGGTCACCTCTATAATTCCTTTCCTTTATTCGTATTTCTCCCTTCCTATACCGGCCACTCATTTAAATGCAGTGAGTTCAGGCATCCTTCAATGGGTTAATCTTGATTTTGGATCTCCTTTGGTTTTTATTTCTCTCGAAGGAGAACAAATGTTTACAATCTCTCAGCCTTTGAGTCATGTTTTGCATAAAAAGAAAAATGAATAAGAACTGTGGCCTTGGCAAAAAAATTATGCAAGAATGTGACGATGGCAGCTACAGTTAGTTTAGTCTAGAGAATGTAGTGTCTGATATCCTCCATAACTAAACCTGGCATTGGCTGAAAAACCCTGCATTTTCAGGGTAGACTGAGCTATTGTTGAAATATTCGATTATGCTTTCTGAACTGGGCCTCAGTTCATCTGATCCGCAGTCTGTCTATGGGGTGGATGTGAAAAGAATACAGGTAAGTCTCTAAAGAAACTGGAAGGGAAGAGACATTTCAGACAAAAGTCAGAATAAATCGTTACCGTTAAAGGCAATGGGGATGCAATATTAAACATATGGATGTTTGAGCTACATAATTGTTCCAGGATCTTTACCAGCCGCAATAGCGATGCTGGTATTATTGTCAGTTTGTCTGTCTGTCTGCTTGTCTGTTAGCATGATAACCTCGCAACTGTTCAAGATATCGTCACAAAATTTTACAGTTGTGTAGTAGGGATGAAAATCTTCGGACGGGTACGATATTGGTGAAAATACGTCGAGGTCAAGGTTATACTCCGATCCACGCTAGATATGTGTCGGCTCGCGGCTGGTGTGATTCTCCCCTTGGGGGGCCTCTAGTTGTATGTGTTGTCTCTTAATTGTCGCAGAATAGAAAGAATCTTTTCCAAAAAAAATATTCTCTGATCAGGCAGTTGCCTGATGTGTCATTACTGTAAGTAGTGGTAACCATGTATTAACCCAGAGATTACACATCTCTGCCTACATGAGGCTCCCACTATGAGGATCATGACTTGATTTTGCACAGCCTATAGATTCAGGCTCTGGGAGTCATTTTGGGTGATCAATAGATCTTACGACAGTGATTTGATGACATGGAAATAGTAATTTCTGAGAACTGTGAAGCTGGCTCCAAGATGTAAGCTAGGTATTTCCCACAACCTGCCCATCTCCTTAAGTATTTCAGTTAGTCTTTTTCAGGATTTTATTAACCCGTCACGTCCCAAGTTATTTCGCACCTCCGACACCCCCCAATCCCGAGGTATTTTCGAAAAAAAAAATTTGGCTAAAACCTCCGCTTTTGGTGAGAAACATCGAAAATTCATAGAGAAATCGCTCACCTGAGGTTTAACCCTAGAATGCTTACGTTATTATCCTCACAGTACTGCTTTCACCGGGAGAATCTTACCTAATTTTGGAAAATTAAAAATAAATACTTAGACAAAATTTTTATAAAATTTGACAATGCAGATATCAAAAGTAACTCATATACTTCCTTCTTACATAGTAATAACCATCAGGGTAAGGAAATAAATATTACCTGAATTTAATTAGGAGGTACTAAAAAAAATGCTTTTTTTTTTTATAACATGAACCTTAAAATAAAAAACACTAACTACAGTATGTGTGTGTAGAATATTTACAGAAGAAATATGTGCAGCATGTGATGTGTGTGGAAGGAAGAGGAGACGGAGGGGGGTGCAAGGAACAGCGTGGTGGACTGAAGAGGTGAGACAGGCCGTGGCACAAAAGAAGAAAGCATACAATGAATGGATGAGAAATAGGGGCGTGGAAGAGGTTGAGAGGCGGAAAAGAGAGTTATATGTAGAAAGAAAGAGAGAGGTGAAAAGATTAGTAAGAGAGAGTAAGAAGAGAGTAGATGAGGAATTTGGAAGGAATTTGAGTGTAAAGTGGAGGGACTGTAAGAAAATGTTCTGGAGAGAGGTGAAAAGAGTAAGACAGGGTGGAAGTGAAGTTAGCAGGGGAGTGAAAGATAAAAATGGTAGATTACTAGTGGAGAAGGGAGAAAAAGTGAGCAGATGGAGAGAACACTTTAAGGAATTGTTGAACGTGGAGGATGGAAGTAATGCGAGTATAAGTGGCTGGGGAATGGCTGGGAGAAGGAGGGAGGTGAGAAGACAGGAAGAAATCAGTAGGATAGAAGTTGTGGAAGCAATGAAGAAAGTTAAATCAGGGAAAGCCCCAGGAATTGCTGGAGTGTGTGGTGAAATGCTGAAGCATGGGGGAGAGATAGTAGTTGAATGGATGTGGAAGATGTGCAGATTGGCCTGGGAGGAAGGTAGAGTCCCGGAGGATTGGAAGTCAGGTATAATTATTCCCTTGTACAAAGGAAAAGGGGAAAAAGAAGTGTGTGGTAATCATAGGGGCATCTGTCTTCTTAGTATAATAGGAAAAGTGTATGGTAGGATACTTATTGACAGAGTTAGAGAAAGAACAGAGAAATTAGTTGGAGAAGAACAGGGAGGCTTTAGGAAGGGAAGAGATTGTGTAGATCAGATATTCATTCTCAGATCTTTAGTGGAAAAGTTTCTAGAGAAGGGAAAGAAGTTGTATGCGGCTTTCATGGATTTGGAGAAAGCATATAACAGGGTGGATAGACAAGGATTTTGGAAAGTGTTAAGAATATATGGAGTAGATGGGAAGTTGTTGAATGCTGTGAAGAGTATGTACGATGGTGCGAATGCTGCAGTGCGTGTGGATGGTGAACTAAGTGAATTTTTCTCTTTGAAAGTTGGGTTGAAACAGGGATGTGTCATGTCTCCATGGTTGTTCAATCTGTACATGGATGGGGTAATAAAAGAGGTACAAGGTAGGGTAGTGGATGTTGGAGTGGCCCTGGTGAGAGAGGATAGTGTTTGGAAATTCCCTGTACTGTTGTTTGCAGATGATACTGTGTTGTTGAGTGAAGACGAAGGGGAGCTGCAAGGCTTGGTGGATGAATTTGAGAGAGTGTGTAAGAAACGGAATCTAAAGGTGAATGTAGGGAAGAGTAAAGTGATGGTCTTTCAGAGAGGTGAAGTCAGTGAATGTACAGCGAGGTGGAATTGGAAAATGTGAGTATGTTTAAGTACTTGGGTAGTGTGATGAGTAAGGATGGAGGTTTGGAGGGTGAAGTGCTTGAAAGGGTACAGCAGGGAAGAAAGGTTGCTGGTTCTTTGAAAGCAGTGATAAGAAACAGGGAAGTGAGTATGGAAGTGAAAAAGTTACTACATGACAGTATTGTGATACCAACTCTAACGTACGGAAGTGAAGCTTGGACGTTGTTGGAAGGACACAAGTCAAGAGTGAGAGCAGTGGAAATGAGTTATTTAAGAGGAGCCTGTGGAATCACATGGAGAGACAGGCTGACGAATGAGGATATAAAGGAGCGTTGTGGTGTTGATGCGGATGTGATAGGAAGCGTTATGAGGAACACACTGAGGTGGTTTGGCCATGTGGAGAGGATGGAGGGTGAAAGACTGACGAAGAGAGTGTATGTGAGTTGGAGGGGGAAAGAGGGAGGGGGAGGCCGAGGATGAGATGGAGGGATGGGGTGGAGAGGTATATGAGAGAGGGGGGTGTGAGTTGGGAGCAGGGCAGTGAAATGGCAGGGGACAGGGCGACTTGAAGGCGATTTGTTTCTGGCCACCCCAAACGGGATTGAGGTGTCTGGCAATAGATAGATAGATAGAACTATGGACTCAATTGCCACTGGGCTTGATGGCCCCCTCCTTGGGACGTTGAAGCTTAGGACTAGGTAGGTGGCTCCCCTCACATATCACCCTGGCCTGAAATGGGGGAAACGAAAAATGGGGCAATGTCGGGTAAAAAACACTTTAAACCCAAATATCATGGTGATAAATGCGAGATGAAACCACACCACTACCTATGTAGGTAGGGGGTAGGGTGGATTGAAGGTATAGGGAAGGACAGCTCCAAAGCTCTTATCATAACAAAATAGCAAATAAATAAATCGCCGAACAGGGAAATTTACCCGACGTAAGCATTCTAGGGTTAAAATACTCGATCCATTTAGCAGTACCTCCTTACTTTACTGGGTTTTCTAACAGGCTGGCACCAAAGAAAACGAGTTCTATGGGAGGGTAACTATTTCACACCACTCATAAATGGTATTTATTTATTTACTTGGTACGACTTTATATGCAGTACGAGAGTATATTGGTTTTCAAACAGTAATAAAGGCATTATAAGCATTGTTTCACTCACTAACTCATCACCATACCTGACCTTTTTTTGCCACATTGCTTGATCATCATTTCTGACTGTTTTTTCCTCTAATGCTATGTAAACTTGGTCCTCCACATTGTCATCGATTGGGGAATCACTCTGGCCCTGAATGTCTTCATTGGCCAGGTCACTGGTAACAGGTGAATTGCCAAGAAATTGGCATGCAGGGGGGGGAAGGTTATGCAGTGTAAGGCATTGTCCCTGCTTGGCATCTTGTAGAGGAATAGAGGAAGGTGTCCTGTGTATACTTACGAAAAATCACGCGCGAAAATTGAAAATTGTGCAAATTATGAACCTTGCAATTGTGCAACTTACCAGTACATCGTCTGGACTGGCAAATGCAAAATGTTGCAACGTATCCATACGTCGACGGGACACCTCAGGTTAAAGCACATACCAAGACACTAATAGGTTACCCAGTCTACTTAAACTGTCTGCATGTTAAGTGTTTGTTCTAGGTCAACTGACCATATTATCATGGTCTTGCAATGAAAGTCATGCCCAGTTGGTTGTTCTTGTGCTCAGCAAAATGAAAAGCTTGCGATACTATTTCCAGTGTCAAGGTCTGGTTATGGAGAAATCAACAATTTCTTAAATCTCTCCAAAATCCTCATTAATTGTTCGTGCGTGCAGTAGGAAGAATGAAACGGTATCAATACACCTTACTTTAATTTTACAACAGGGATATTTACAACACATTACAACACCGAAACAGAAGTACGTTTTGATGGAGAGGAACAAATTACAACGTGTATATTATAACACTGCAAGAATTGCTTAGGTCAACAGTATCACCGGATTTAAAGGGGAACAAGTTTGCAGGCAAACAATGATACCTTAAATTATTCAAAAGGTGACCACTAAATATAAAACACTTTAATACTGATCAGGCTTAACAGACCATTGATGATACCAACCGTGCAAGCTCGAAAAATTAGACTAAGCAAATTCACACTTGTGGCCACATAAACTTTAGAATGAAATACAGCTCACATATCCACCTGGAGAATGTCGGAGATCACTACTCAAGATTAAAAGAAAGTACCAGTAAAAGTCACCAGATAGGAAGGCGGCGTCAGAGAGAGAACCAAAGTGCTCGTGACACAGGAGAGAAGTGCTAGACAATCTTTTGTTTGTTTGTGGATATTCACCCCACAACAGCGGTAGGGCATGGGCAAACAGAGAGCCCATCAGGGTAAATGCAGAAAAGGCTCCCCTAGGAGAGCATAGCACGGCAGGCAAACTGACAGAAAAGATAATGCAGCGAGGGGAGGAGATGACTCGGTGGTAGAGTAGGCCGGCTGCAGATGGTCGACAAAGGCAGGGTGCGATGGGTAGAGCAGGGTGGAAGGCACGGCGCCGATGGAGGGGACACCGACGACGAGCTGCAGGTCAAAATAACCCTGACGCTGCCCTCGATCTCATTGTCCTTGATGGAGTAGGGCAATGGAAGATCACCCAGCTCCCCAGCAGCAGATGGAAGCCAATGAGGGTAGGCCCGGTCGTGGTCAAAGGAGTACAAAGGAGTACAAAGGGAAGCAAACAGCAACAGACCTTATGGTCCTCTCGAGGACCGTGCTATAAAGGTGGATGGCGGAGGAGCCTCAACGTCCTGGTCGGTGGACCTACGCCCTCAACCTCCGGGTGGAAGGGATAGGCCACACCCCCTCAGTGCTGCAGAGAGCTGGTCCTGCCATGGACTGGGATGGAGATGTTGACACGGCGAGAGGTGGGCTGCTAGACAATCTCACATCTGCCCATTACATAAGCCAGGACACGCCCACCGTGCAATCATTCCACTCATGGGCAAGCAGTGCACGAGATAACCTCCAATCAGCCGGGGTCATAGTCGGTGGTTGCCTGTCGATTGGTCAGCTTTTTTAATGGAGTGGGACTGGCTAGTAGGACAATCGAGTCCAATTGGAGCTTACGACGCTCCCACAGCAACCACGTGCAGCACCACATGGTCTGAGAGCCGGCAATCTCATATGAATGGGTTCACCTAATCTCGGCAATTAGAGGATTACCACGACTTGCCCTGCCCGAGACAATCAGGTTTACACTCCTGGCAGATTAATGTGGGTCGCTTGTCATCTCTATTCTCTTCCTCTTTTTCTCTCTTCCTTATCACTTCTTGAACGTTTGACTACAAGTTGTAGGAGATCTGCATAGCTGAGTAAATGAGCACCTTTTTCTCAATGGAAAGATATCACCCTGAAGAGTGCATCATCACAGAATTGGTAAGTCGTCATTTGACTTTCTTTCATCATCCTGGTTTAGTCATGGTCGAAACAATTGTCTACCAAGTCCAGGGGTTGACTCAACACCTTTGATCAATATATATATATTTTTTTAATGCAAAGAAGGAGGAACCAAAGGCCACAAGCCCGCATTAACTGTTCTTTCCAAAAGAAAAACAAAATACAAGAGAGAGCCAAATTCAGGATCTGTTCATTTCGAGATGCCTGGACACATTGCGTTTGAAAGACTGGAGATCATTGGAAGCAGGAAATACAGACAGAGGGAGACAGTTCCACAGTTGACCTGTTGCATAAATGAAGGACTGGGAGTAAAGGTTAACTCTTGCATTAGAGAGTTGGACAGAAAAGGGATGAGAGCTTGCTGCTAGACGGGTGCTACACGCCCGTCGATGAGGTGGATGAATGCATGCAGACAGTTCAGAGGAGCAGTGACCATTGAAGTAGAGATAGAAAAAGAGATAAAAGAAGCAACAGTGCGGCAAAGAGACAGAGGTTGTAGGGAGTCAGTAAGAGGAGGAGAGTTAATGAGACGAAAAGCCTTTGATTCCACCCTATTGAGAAGAGCTGTATGTGGGGAGCCTCCCAACACATGAGAGTTGTACTCCACACAGGGGCGGATAAAACCTGTGTGTAGAGTCAACAGTTGTGCAGGGGTAAAGAAGGAACGGAGTCAGCTTAGCACACCTCTTCTCTTGGAAGCAGATTTTACAAGAGATGTAATATGATCTTTCTAAGGTAAGTCCCGAGTAAATGAAACCCCAAGCATGTTCAAGGATGATGCAGGAGTAGGCTGAATATTATTAAACATTAGTGGGTACACCTGTGGAAGATTATGTCGGATTAAAAGGTGCAAGAACTGAGTCTTCGATACATTAAAAACAACAAGATTATTTTTACCCTAGTCAGAGATACGAGCCAAGTCAGACACTAGGTGTGCCATAGCCTCATCCCTTGTTTGTTGAAGTAACTGCTGAGATGGACGTTGTGGGAACCGAATGGAAAGGTGAAGGGTGGAGTCATCAGTGTATGAGTGAATAGGGCTAGATGTACAGCTTAGAAGGTCATTGATGAATAAAAGGAAGAGAGTTGGTGATAGGACAGAGCCCTGAGGAACACCACTGTTGATAGATCTAGGAGAAGAGCGATGGCCGTCTATAACAACGGCTATAGAACGAACAGAAAGGAAGTTAAAGATGAAGGCACATATAGAAGGATAGAAACCGTAAGAGGGCAGCTTGGAAATTAACCCGCCCCGTCCCGACGACGTATGGGTACGTTGCAACGATTTGCATTTGCCAGTCCCGGCGACGTACCAGTACGTCGTGCAATTGCAAGGTCGCTAATTTGCACAATTTTCAATTTTCGCACGTGATTTTTCGTATGTATACACGGGACACCTTCTTCTATTCCTGTACAAGATACCAAGCAGGGACAATGCCTTACACTGCATAACCTCCCCCCTCCCCCCCTCACGCCATTGTCTTGGCAAAGGACCTGTTACCAGTGACCTGGCTAGTAAAGTTATTCAGGGCCAGAGTGATTCCCCAATCGATGACAATGTGGAGGACAATGTTTACACAGCATTAGAAGAAGAAACAGCCAGAAATAATGATCAGGTAGTGTGGCAAAAATAGGTCAGGTATGGTGATTAGTTAGTGAGTGAAACAATGCTTATAATGCCTTTATTACTGCTTGAAAACCAATATACTGTCATACTACATATACATTCGTACCAAGTAAATAAATAAATACCGTTTATGAGTGGATAAAATAGTTACCCTCCCATAGAACTCGTTTTCTTTGGTGCCAGCATGTTAGAAAACCCACTCAGGTAAGGAGGAACTCCTACCTGGATTGGGCACTTTAAACCTTAGGTGAGCGATTTCTCTATGAATTTTCGATGTTTCTCACCAAAAGCGAAGGTTTTAGCCAAAAAAAAAAAAAATCGAAAATACCTCGGGACTGGGGGATGTTGGAGGTGCGGAAAACCTTGGGACGTGACGGGTTAAAGATTTATGCCAGACTCGATCGAAAGCCTTTGAGATGTCAAGTGCAATGGCAAAGCTTTCACCGAAGTCCCGAAAGAGGATGACCAGGAGTCCGAAAGGAAGGAGAGAAGATCGCCACTGGAGCGTCGCTGAGGGAACCCATACTGATGATCAGAAAGAAGATTGTGATAGGAAAGATGCTTTATGATTTTTTTTTATTAAGAATTGACTCGAAAACTTTTGAGATACAGGATGATAAAGCAATTGGACGATAGTTAGAGGGTTGGGAATGGTCTCCCTTCTTTGGGACTGGCTGAATAAGAGCAAACTTCCAGCAAGAAGGAAAGGTACAAGTTAATAGAGAAGGACGAATGAGTTTGCCTAGGCAGGGTGTAAGCACAGAAGCACAGTTCTTGAGATCAACAGGAGGGACTCCATCAGGCCCATATGCCTTGTTAGCATTGAAGCCTGTGATGGCAGAAGATACATCACCTGGAGAAATTTTAATGTCAGCCATGAGGAAGTCAGAGGGGGGAAGTGATGGAGGAACAGCACCGGAATTGTCTAAGGTGGAATTGGAGGAGAAAGTCTGAGCGAAGAGATCTGCTTTATCAGTAGAAGAAATAGCTACAGAGCCATCAAAGTAGAAAAGAAGAGGGAAGGATGATGAGGTAAAGTTGTTAGAAATGTTTTTGGCAAGGTGCTAGAAGGAGCCGGAAGAATTAGTGTTGGAGAGTTGAGAGCATTTGGTATAGATGAAATTATTTTTAGCAGAGTGAAGAACAGACTTAGTACAATTCCGGGCAGAAACATAAAAAAGATGCGATTCAGGGGTGGGTTGGCTCTAGTACCTTTTATATGTCCTCTCGTTGTTGCGGACAGCATTAGAACAAGCGTGATTAAACCAAGGCTTTCTTGCATTAGTCAAAGGTTATGAGAATGGATTGTATGCTTCCATGCCCGAAAGAATATCCTCCATAATGTGCAAGGCACATTCAGATGGCTCCCGGCCATGGAAGCAATGATCATTCCTTGGAAAATCAAAGAAGTACTGCCTGAGGGCCTCCCAGTCCGCAGCTCCAAAGTGCCACTGACGAAGTTTCTTTGGAGGGTCCACAGGCCATACCGGAGCAATAGGACAGGTTAAGGTGATAAGATTGTGATTGGAGGAGCCCAACGGAGAGAATAAATTAACAGTGTAAGCAGAAGGATTAGTTGTAAGGAATAGGTCAAGTATGTTGGAGCTCTCTCCAAGGTGGTCAGGGATGCGGGTAGGGTGCTGTACAAGCTGCTCTAGGTCTTAAAGGATAGAAAAGGTGTAGGCCTGTTCACCAGATGGATCAGTGAAAGGAGAGGAGAGCCAAAGGTGGTGGTGAACATTGAAATCTCCTAGAATGGAGATTTCACAGAGAGGAGAATTGGTTAGAATGTGTTCCATCGTAGAAGTAAGATAGTCGAAGAATTTTGGATGGTTAGTAGAATTAGGGCATAAGTAAACAGCACAGATATATTTAGTCACACCTAATGCGGCCAGAATGGCTTGTGTGCTGACCAGGTTAGACTTTTTTTCTCGTTTCACAAAGATAACAGTGGCTGCCACGTTGCTGACAGTGCTGAGAAGGGCGACTAGATTTTCTGATGTTTCTAGACAGCTGGATTATGTTAAATACGAGGCTGGAAACCAGCCTTCCACTGGAAACGATGCAGTACTGGTCTTTAGCTGTTATGCTAAGACATCTTGTCAAGGAAATGAACCTTATCTGTTTTAGTTCTTTTAACTTGGTGTGGGATGAATTTCTGTCAGTTTCCAAGAAACTGGGAGGTGTCTTGTTTGCCAGGAATGGAAATGTTACTCACTGCCTGGATTCACCAAAATTTTTAGAATGAAGTATGTAATGCTGTCATTTTCAGGAGTTGTGTCACGACTTTAAACAGTTGCTAATTGATGATAAGGAGACTGAATATAATATTCATCTGTCTGGTGACAAGCACGGTTGATGACAACACCTTACCAGCCAGGCCTGTGTCTTCACTTACCAAGGAGTCTTTAACCCCTCACTCCGAGGACGTACGTTATATTTCGGTTTTTGCTGTCACTATAAAGTTATCGAGCTTAGGAGAAAGTTTTGATATCGAGTGGTTACATACATCCTTTCTTAACTTTTCGCATTGAGATATCTTCCCTAAGTGGAATACAAGAATAATAATAATTATAAAAAGATCTATCATGAGACAGAAGTTGTTAGCGTAATAAATATTATCCTTCTCTAATATCCAAAAACATTATCAGATATATGATATTTTGATAAATGAGGCACTACAAATCCTTGATCTTGGAACTGAATCACTTGTCATTATTCTTCATTTTTCCTTGACATATTTTTTCCTTTAACCCTCATCGGACTTTCCTGACTGATTCACCTCACACTTGCTTCTGAACTTCAAGCAGACAGTTTCTGCTGACTTAGTACCATGATCTTGATAAGTTATCTGAAAGCAAACACTGTTGATGAAAAATTAGGAATAATGATGGGTAGATAGGCGTGTTAGCAGTCAATGAGAAGGGGAATGCCTTGGTTGTATATTTTTTCGTACAAATTCTTAATGACTTGTGTACGGAGGGTGAATGGGAGAATACAAAGAGGAGTCATACAGCAGAGAGCAGTGGCTGATCCGTGTGTGTGTGTGTGTGTGTGTGTGTGTGTGTGTGTGTGTGTGTGTGTGTGTGTGTGTGTGTGTGTGATCGACTGAGGAGTGAGAACACAACAGTAAAGGAGTGGCATAGTGGCACGTGTCATATTAGATCAATATGTTATTAAAAATTATGGTAATCGGTGGATCCACTGATGCAGACATCAGATTTTATTTTAGTGTCATATTATGCAGATACTGTTGACAGTCCGTTTCTGGGACACACTAGCCTCCTCTTCACGCTGCACACCTTCACATGTCACCATTTTGTTGTTAATACAATCCGTCCAAATTGGAAAAGTACAAAAAGTGTCAACCGACACACTGATATATAACAGGGAGTCTCATTTAGGGCTGCTGTGATGGTATTTGCGTTGGTGTCTTGCACGATATCAATAACCTCCTTAAACTGTTGTGAAGAGAGACAAAGGACTTTACCGGAACGAAGTGAAGTTAGTCGAGCGAGAGAAAATGTAGCAGAAGGGTATTCGTACACATGATGCAGAGGGAGAGAGAGAGAGAGAGAGAGAGAGAGAGAGCACAGGAGACTTGCCTGGAACTAAGAAAGCCAGAAAGAAGATGGGGTATAAATATGGTTATTAGCATTTATGGAAAACATTTAGCTCCTAGAAAGACAGAAATCATTTCACATTGGCAAATTACCATCTTCATAGCGTTGAAGAGGTTAATGAGGATTTCATCTAACTTTTTTAGCTCGAAAGGTCACCCTACCCTGAATTCATCTGTCCGGTGGTAACAAGTATGATAAGCAATACACGTGATCTGGTTGACAGGAACAACACTCGGGCCAAATTATTCGCTTTGGTCTAAATATATATATATATATATATATATATATATATATATATATATATATATATATATATATATATATATATATATATATATATATATATTTTTATTCGACTAGAGTAATAAGATTTCTGACAATAAAGTCCCGTCCACATTAGGATTCATGACGAGCATTCTGTTGTGCGTCATGTTGCCCAGCTCGTGTGTGTGTGTGTGTGTGTGTGTGTGTGTGTGTGTGTGTGTTTTTAATGTGTCCTACTTTGGGCATAGGCTTCACAGCCTGCTACCAAGGCCCAGTAGTCCTCCTACATACCATACACCTCTACATATCACCACTTCGGCACTAACACCCGCCGTCCATATTGAATACATGCTAGGGCTGTTTCATACAGTACTGGTGTATTGGCATTAGTGGAGGTATTTTTACGACATGTCGGCGGGTCTTCTGGTAGATCAGTAAAGTCTGATTTAATGAAATTCAAATCCTTAAACTGTTCCCTGCCCCAGCGGGGATTTGAACCTGGGTCTTTTAAGACTACAGGCTACCTCTCTTCCGATTGAGCCACCGCCTCCCCCGGTGATATCAACACTTGTACAATGGGCAGCACGCACCTGTTACTGTTGAGCTGCAAGAGGAGGTTGATGGATATCCACACCACAGCAATTCATGAAACAGTGATGTGGAATATTGTGGCACTATGCTGTGCCAAAATGAAAAAGAATAGGTAAAAGATTATGTCGTGGAAGCAGTGGCTCTCTCGAAGTAACTTCAGAGGAAGCATCAGCCAAAGTTTCTCAGAAGTCAATACAGAAAGGGAAAAAGACATTCAAAACTACACCAGAATGCTAGTAAGTGCATTTTATGATTTACTTAAGAAAACAGGGCCACACATTTCCAGGGAAGATACTCATTTGCGTGACAGCATCTCAGCAGGAGCTCTTCTTTAATGCTAGCACTTCTTAAGTTCTAGCGCTTATATTGTATGTTTTTCACCTGCCACGTGCATGCATTCATCTTCAGCAGTTCCATAACATGCAAGGTGTTGCCCTTTGACCATTCAGTACCAGTACGTTCTTCTACCATTGCATCTTCCTTGAAAAAAAAGAACAGTAACAATATAATTTTCAACGGAAACCAGATGGCAGCTGAGAGTATCATGGCGTTCGTTGTCGCCATTAAATGCTTCTCGGCCAGATTTGCCAGAAGCGCACGACACAGACCCTTCGCGGCACGAAAACGTGAGTTGGGCAACATGACGCGCAAAACAGCGAGCAGCGTGACCCATACTGTGGACGGTAGGATATGTCAATTTGGGGGGTAGCATTAAAGTTTGTATAATTTCAAGAACTACCAGTGATAAAATGTTGATTTTTTGTACTGGGAATCCAAATCAGTCCACAAAACGTAGATTAAACAATCTTTACCTACTTCAGTTTCATGTTAAAATGTACCAATATTACTTATAGTTGGCGATATAAACAATAACACTAAAACACTGAACCTTTTTGTATAAAAAAAATAAGTAATTACCAAGAAATTGTCAACACAGCTTTACAAAAATAACCAAAAATATCATGTCTTTTTTTTTTGCTTTCGTTTTTGTCCATGAGATCTCGGGTGACCACATTACCCCTGATATAGTTATCTCTTTTGTCCTGACTGTAATGGGCAGCAGCTTCAGTTCTCATCTTCACACATCTCTCCACTGACCGATCCCATTATTCATTCCTAAGGTCCTCATCAAAATTCACATTCAGTTTCTCAATAATTTTCTCTTGAGCCCTTCTGACTTTTTTATGGTTAATAACCAACGTAGTATCAAACTCACTGATGAGACCTCCATCAATCCATGCAGCATTAACAATCTCTGCAGTCTCGCGAAGTCCAGTGTGGTGTCTTGAGGCTTGCCGGAGCTATGTTGGTTATGTCCTCAGTGTTGTACTTTGCTCTCTTCACTGTTTTAACAGAAGCACCACGAGCCTTAGCATCAGCTACCAAGTAACCACGATCTTTCTAAGCTACTGATTCCACAATATCATGAAAATTCTTTTTCAAACAGGGATCACCTTATTTCTTCCTGTTCAGTCTTCTGTCTTTCCTGCCTCCCTTTTTCTTCAACCTGTCTCTGTTTCTCCTTCCTTTCCTGTCGTAATGTCTGTCTTCTGGTCTCTGGAAGGTCAGTTGGTCCTACTTGGTGAAGACCGATGCTTTCAACTTTCTGTGGCTGTTAATGAAGGCTAACTGTATCACTTGAATCTATTTCTACTATAGTGACAATGTATATGCACTGCACTGGCACAGGCAGAGTTGCACCACCATCCGAATAAGTCATCATATTACATTTGCAGGCAAGTACTGTAGGTCTATCAGTCTATCAAGCATCTTAATAATGCTGTCTTTTTCCTCCAGCTTTGCCCTGCATGCAGACACCTTCTTATCCTGTTCCCACATGGTTTTCAACTTAAATTTGATCCTGATACGGCTGCTTATGACTGACCCACTAAAATTAGGATTTGCTCTGCTCCAATGAGCAAGCAATGCTGTCATCAGTTCAGTGACAAGTTGGTCAGTGTTGTAATTCCTCCTCTTTTGGGCATTAGTCTCCCTGAGATACAGTCCAAAAGGAAGATCTCTGATAGTTGGTAGCTCTGCTACAGGAAGCTCTCTCCCTAACTCCACCAGGTAGTGCAAATGAGTCCAGGCTTGTAGTCTTGTCTTTACATGAGACATTTTTGTGGAAAGCTGAACAGCTATGACACTGGTAGTAATACAAAGGTCATTAAAGACTGTCCACAGAATGTAAGCCTGCAACCGGTTACCAAAGTCTGCGCAACTGCATAACATTGCTGTTCATTAAGTGAACTTGCCACACTGCAGTGACACTGAAAAAAAGAAAAATGACGTTGTAGAATATGTTTAGGCTTTATCTCAGTAGCAATAAATATGTACAGTATTTAAATGCAGCATTATCCTCCTTCCTGCACAATACACCCATTCAAAAGCCATCTTAAATATTTTCATAATTTGGGTAAATTTAGGCGTTTTTTTTTTGTTTTTTTTTGCAAAATTTCAACACAAAATTTAAGTAGATAAATTACATGCGACAAAAATCAAACACATATTTATGTTATTCAGATGAAAATCTACTATTTCATTTCTACTAATTTTAAAGATATTGATTTTGCCAAAATTGACGGACCCTAGTGTGGACGGGCCTTAAGTCACTGTTGATGCGATTATCACTCTCAGGCCCCTTTGGCCTACTCATCTGATAAAGGCGTCTGATGTTAAAGCATAAACTTAAGCAATTCACATCACTGAAGTACATTTTACTGGTGTTGTGTTTTGAGGAGCGCACTCGAGCGCGTGCGTGCGCATTTATGTGTACATGCATGTGGTTGTGTCTGTCTGTCTGCCTGCATATCTGTCTCTCTGTCAGTGTCTGTCTGTCTGTGTCTGCCTATGTCTATATGTCTGTCTCCCTGTCGCCATATGTCTGTCTGTCTGCTTGTGTGTTAACAAACAACTCAAGCAGTTTATATCTAATTTCAACCAAACTTTGGGAAGGGTTGAGGGTCATGTTATGAGTAAACCTATTGTGTTTTGAGAACATCAGGTCGAAAGTCAAGTTCACAGGGCTACATCAAAGCTTTATCTAACAAAGTCAATATAAACAGCTTTCATCATATTTAGACTAAACGTGGGGTTGAGGGTAAAGCAAGAATGAAGTAATTTCATATGAGAACAATGAAAGGTCAAGGCCACAAGGCAAGGACAGATTTCGATACTCTCTGTCTCTGTCTCTGTCTGTCTGTCTGTCTCTGTCTCTGTCTCTGTCTGTCTGTCTGTCTGTCTCTGTCTCTCTCTCTCTCTCTCTCTCTCTCTCTCTCTCTCTCTCTCTCTCTCTCTCTCTCTCTCTCTCTCTCTCTCTCTCTCTCTCTCTCTCTCTCTCTCTCGTGTGTGTGTGTGTGTGTGTGTGTGTGTGTGTGTGTGTTCAGTGGTGGTGGAAGGGTTGAGGCTCATCCAAGGAGTAAACCTATTATTTATGAGAACAATAGTCCAATGGGAAGATCACACAGCAAAGTTAGATCAAACATTTTTATGCAAGTTAAACTAAACTTTGTATAAGGGCTTTGCGAGGAAAAAAAGGATTCGACTTTAAGAATGATCTGTCTGAGGTCAAGGTCACAGGGAAAGAGAATAATTCAAGGTCACAAGGAAAAGTAAACACAAACAGCTTTGTCGTAATGTGAATCAAAATTGGTGGAATGGTTAAGTGCTAGGTGAGACTGGACCTATTTGAATTTGAAAGTCCTCTGTCAAAGGTCTTCAGCTGACTCTGTTTAAGTAATTAGATGCTTTCGTATTGGAGGGGCAAGAGAGAGCTTTCACCAGCCCCTTCAAGACAAGGGATCTTTCTTAAAGTGAAAAAATCATTTGTAACTGTTAGAATAAAATTCAACAAGCATAGCAAAATTAAGCAGCATCACTCCATAGGAGGAGATTGCATGAAACCCAAAGTGTCCCAGCCAATGCAAAGAACATCCTAGTTAGTCCTAAAAGACAAAGGACATTTCTGATTGCTGCACTGACCCCTGTAGTATTGTAAGGAAAAAAACAAGACAAAAATAATTTATGCGGTCCTGAGAAGTCCCACACTTGTTGAAATCTGGACAAGGTAGAGGTGTGTCCGTGGACTAAACACTGGTATTAATTTTCTTGATATGAAAACAATGACCATGGATACCGCCATTGCCTCCTTCCCCCCCCCCCCCAGGAAGTGTCGCTCTGTGGAAGATGGTGGAGTCTCACCTTACATCGAGCCTGGTCTTGGTGAAGTGTATCACTATGCATTTTTTTTTTTTTTTTCCTGGGTGAAAAACAAAACTCATCTGTCTTTACATACTTTGTTGTCGAAGAACTCTAGGGACAGCAGCTTGGTTCTGGTGGAGTTTCAGTCCCGTGTAAGAGTTTGCATTCTTAGGTAGAACAAAAAGCCTGACAATGTCTCTGTCCATAACAGCTCCTCCCCCCCCCACCTCCCTGCCCGTGCGAGGAAGAGGGAGAAGTCGTGCCATGTCTGAAGCCTAGTCTGGATGATCTGCCGCCGTGCATTTTTTTTCCTAGGTTATAAAACATATGTGACAGTGCATACCAAAAGTCTTCGGGGATTTTACCAGTTTTAAAATTTGGTCTTGGTGGAGGTTCACCAGTGTGCTAATATAGTTTGTAGGTAGAAAACTAAATGCGGTTCCAACCCCCAAGAGCCATTTCCCGTGGCAGAAGAGGAATAGCATTCTAAAACCTAGTATGAGTGGAGGTCTACCACTGCAAAATTTCGTGGCAAAGTAATATATTGTAGCAATGCCCACCGGCATTAGCTGGGATTTAATGGGGTGGTCTTGCCTTCCCCTCCTGGAGCAAAGGGTGGCCTTTGGAGCTCCTCCTTTTATGGCGCAAAACCCATAAAAGGTACTAGGAAGCACCTCCCCATAACTACGTACAATCACTACCAGATCCTTGCTGAAGCAGTTGATAGTTAGAAGAAACAAGGCTTATTGGGGACTCTATTGTATGTGGTCAGCTGGAGGAATTTTGTGGACATGCCCTTAGCTGCAGAAAGACGAACTGTTCTCCAGGAGGTGGACTATAATAATATCACAGAAGCTTGTGATGAGGTCACAGAAGACACACGTCATTCATGTTGGTAGGAACGATTTGAAGTGCAATAGATTGGAGAAACTGTTAGCAAAATATCATGTGATGATCAAGCATTTTAAAACTAAGTCTACTAGTGTAATAATATCCGGCATACTCCCAAAGATCAAGGCAGAGAATAGTTTTTATGATAAGGCCTTCAACACCAGTAACCGTCTCAAATCTCTCTGCACGCAAGAAGGAGTCGACTTTGTCAGCCTGTGGGACCAGTTCTATGGGCAGCATACTCTTTTCCTGAAAGATGGTCTCCATTTGAACTCAGTAGCACCGGCATGGGTAGGTAGACATTTACACGATAAAGTTGCCGTCTTCAAATAAACAGGCACGGAACGTCCAGGAGCGATAACCTCAACATAAATGTCCGCAAAGTCATTTCATCAACTGTTAGAATCAGAGTCTGCTATGTTAACGCACGTAGTCTACACAACATGTTTGAGGATTTAGAATATCTTATTTACCTAGAAAATTATGATATTGTAAACATCACAAAGTCCTGGATTAACACATCTGACCGTGACTTTTTAGCTGACTACTCATTAACAGGGTACAATATTTTCAGCTGAGAGCTACCACACTGAAATGGTGGCAGTGTTTTACTATACGTGAAAACTAGTCTCCACGTCCTTGTGCTATCCAAACCCAGTATTACTAACAAAGATGCTAGTTACGTTCAACTGAGAATTAAATCGCACAAAATAAATATATGTCTCGTCTATCGTCCTCCAGTGCAGTCAACTGACACAGATGAAATACTTTATGATCAAATTGCAGAAATTTGTTGTCAAAAGGATAGCATAATTTTTGATGACTTTAACCTACCGGTAACAAAGTGAGGTGAACAGCTAACTGCACACTCTGAACAAGAGCTTTATATGAATCTTCAAGAAAGCGCCCTTTTCCAACATGCAGAATACGTAATGAGAGGAAATAATATCCTAGACATCATCGTAACTACAAATGATAACTTAGTCAACAACATTGTAATCGGACCTGATTTTAGTTCCAGCAATCATCGAATTATACAGTTTAATATTATTGCTGAAAAAGTGAAAGAAACAGAGAGCAAAGAAATGGTCCCTGATTATAGCAGAGCGGATTTCACCAGGCTCAGAGCGTTACTTACAATTACGGATTCGAATCAACTATCTGAAACCAATGACATAAACCAAACATAGGAAATATTCACCCAGAAATTTAATGAAGCAGTAAAGTCATGTGTGCCACTACGTAACAGGCGTCAGCTCGTAATAGTAAACCAAAGTGGTGGTCCAGTGAAGGTAAAAGTAGCTTGATAGCCAAAAAACAGGCATACCATAAAGATAAAACTACAGGGTACACAAAATAATGATAATAACTTACAATACGATAATCTACGCCGCATGTCGAAAAGACTTTTCAGATAAAGTAAGAGAGCACTGAGCACTGGAGATCCACATTGCTAATACGTGCAAATCTAATCCTAAAGAATTTTGCAGTTACATTAGATAGGAAAAGGTTATGGATACATCAATAGGCCCTCTAGAAACAAACAATGGCAAACACAGAAAATGAAATGGCGAACATTCTTAATGATTGCTTTGCATCTGTATTTACAGCAGAAACTACCACCAGAAACCTACTGTTGCCCACAAACGAAGCAAATAGCACAGTCCTCAGTAACTATACTATCCACAAGAGCGATATCCTTTCAGCCATAAATAGTACAAACAAACAAAACCCCTGGTCCTGATAAAATATCACCGAGAATTCTCAGAGAAGCAAAAAATTAGTTACTGCTGCCACACTCTATCTTATTCAATAAATCGTTAAATTCTGTGAAAGTTGCATGCGGATGGAAACTAGCAAATGTAACACCAGTTTGCAAAAAAGGAAATACGTCACACCCAGGAAATTACAGACCAACCAGCTGAACATCAATAGTGTACAAGCTAATGGAAACAATCATAAGAGATAAAATAGTAAATTATCTAGAAGAAAATTATAAACACTTGCTGCATGGATTCAGACATCGTCGTTCATGCTTAACTAGCTTCCTTGACTTCTTCCATGATCTTTACAAATCATATGATGACTCAAGAGCAGTAGATACAATTTACCTCGAGGCTCGACTTTCAGAAAGCATTTGATGCTGTCCCTCACAAGCGTCTCATGAGCAAAACAAAAGCCCACAGAATAAAAGGAAATAACAGAAATGGCTACAAGACTGGTTTTCAGACCGAAAACAGTGAGCTGTGATAAACGGAAAGGAATCCAAATGGCGTAATGTGATTAGTGGCATTCCCCAGTCTCAGAACTTGGACCAGTACTTTTTATTATCTGTATAAATGACACAGATGAGTCTAAATTGTAAAGTATCCAAATCTGCAGACGATCCTAAAATAACAAGTAGAGCAACTTCAAAGTTACAGTGGCAGCAATTACAGAATGACCTTACTACTTTAGCAAGCTGGGCAGAAAAATGGTAAATGAAATTCAACACAGAAAAATGTAAAGTACTTCATACTGGAGGTAACAAACTCCATTAGAATACAAAATGAACAATATCCAGTTATCAAGTACAGACAATGAAAAGGTCTTGGTGTGATAATATCAAATGACCTAAAAAGCTGAGTATGCAGTGCACCGTGGCAGTTAAAATTGCAGCCAAGCTGATGGGTTTTATTGGAAGAACTTTCGAGCTTTCAATCAGACGTTGTACTTGCCTTGTGCAGCTCGCTAATGCGCCCCCATCTCGAGTATTGTGTGCAGTTCTAATCTCCGTACTACAGAAAGTACGTAGAAAAATTGGAGAATATACAGCAGAGAATCGCAAAAATGATACCACAACTGAGAAACAAACCATATGAGGTATGACTTGAAGAACTTAAATTATTTAGCCTAACGAAACGCAGGTTAACCTGTCACGTCCCAAACGATTTTCCGCCACTGACTCCCCCCAGTCCCGACCAATTTTGGAAAATAAAATTTTTGGCTCAAACCTCCGCTTTTGGTGAGAAACATCGAAAATTCATAGAGAAATCGCTCACCTGAGGTTTAAAATACTCAATATTGGTAGCAGTACCTCCTTACCTTACTGTGTTTTCTATCAGGCTGGCTCCAAAGAAAACGAGTTCTTTGGGACGGTAACTATTCCACACCACTCATAAATGGTATTTATTTATTTATTTGGTACGAATTTATATGTAGTACGAGAGTATATTGGTTGTCAAACAGTAATATAGGCAATATAAGCATTGTTTCACTCACTAACACATCAACATACTTGACCTTTTTTGGCAACATTACCTGATCATCATTTCTGACTGTTTCTTCCTCTGATGCTAAACCTTGTCCTCCACATTATCATCAGTTGGGGAATCACTCTGGCCCTGAATGCCTTTATTGGCCAGGTCCCTGGTAACAAGGAATTGCTGAGACAATGGCATGCTGGGGGGGGAAGGTCATGCAGTGTAAGGCATTGTCCCTGCCTGGTATCCTGTAGAGGAATAGAGGAAAGTGTCCTGTGTATACATAACAAAAATCACACACGAAAATTGAAAATTGTGCAAATTATGAACCTTGCAAATGTGTGACATACCGGTACGCCAACGGGTCTACCTGTGACAAAACGTTGCAACGTAACCATACGTTGACGGGATGCCTCGGGTTAAGAGGTCACCTTATTGAAGTTTTCAAAATTATGAAGGGATATGACAACTTAGACATGAATAAATATTTTGATATAGACTGGCTGAGTCAAACCAGAGGTAATGGCTGCAAATTTACGGGAAAGCATTTCCAATCCCATGAAGCAAAATACTCCTTCTTCAACAGAGTCGTAAATATCTGGAACAGATTACCCTCAGATACCATGAATAGTATCTCAATTAAGATATTCAGAAACAAAATAGACAAGTATATGCACAGGAATCCATAGCTGACTTTTTCTGTCCAAATAACTTACATTTGCCAGCTACATGTAAGTTCATTCCCCTTTTGCCTACAAGGCATGCTGTAAACTTAATGTACCCATACATACCATCACATCATGTCATTATACATTTTTTATTTTATTCAATGCAAATAAAGTAATATAAGCACAGGTTAGGATCTGCACAGAGAGCTCTGAGTTAATGGTCACTACTCATACTTTCGATCTGTGATGGGCTGTGGATCACTGAGGGTCCCTGTTAGCCAAGTTACCACCATAAGGATTTTTTTTTTTTTTAATGTGCCAGGGACCATTGCTTCAGGAGGTAACTTGTGTACTTGTCCCACATGTAAGAGTTCCTTGTCTCAGTGGAATGAACGGAGCTAGGGCCTGATTGACTGCTGCCTACCTTAAAAGCGCCAGGCAAGGCTACTGCACCACCCCTGAACATCCACACTGTGCACTGTGCAGTTTCCACATTATGCTTACAGATGCTCTGTTAACTCAAAGTACCAGTTCATAATGTCATGTCATAGTTATTCGTTTATTTGATTACTTACTCTTTCAGGTTATTCAAACTGGTGGCTTGTAGAGTAAGTATTATAGTACATAACTTTTCCTTTCCAGTCTTCCCTATGAAATTTCCATGTCAGTTTTTCCATGCTGCATGGTGGTTTTTCTCACTTTTTCCTGGAGGGTTTGGAGGTGGGGGAGCCTTCTTGCTTTACTATCATTATCCTTTAGCATGTAGAATTAGATCTTGTAGTCATAGTCTACTCTGTAACATGCAGACTCGAAAGGACCATTAGGTCTGTTGCTGTCTGCTTTCCTTTGTATTCTCTTGTATTCCTCCAGCCGGACAGATACCGTCCCTCACTTACTTTTTGGAATGGGAAACAATATCTCATCTTACTGAAGGATACAGCAACTTCTAATGGAATGAGTCTGACGTCAGTAGAAGAATGTAAGAGAGAGAGAGGGAGAGATTGTTGGGAGGAGGACAGGGAGACATAAAGCAAGATGGAAAATATAAATGTGCGAGAGCATATGGGTGGGTGTTGGTATGCCACTGAAAGTGCAATCGTGGTTGAGTAGGGACAAATACAACAGAAGAACTTTGTCTAAATTGGTTTTTACAGGGTGTGATGTCAGGAAAGAAATTTGTATATGGATTATGGTTTTGATATTTGGTCGAGTGCGATGCTGCGTGGCAGTAACTCACACGGCTTTGTTGGTGTTATAAATGGCCACCCTACTGTAATGTCGAGGGTCATTACTGTCGCGCCAGAAATATCTGATAACAAAAGAAACAAAAGAAACATAAGAACACAAGTCCAACACACTATCCTTCACACACACACACACACAAAAAAAATGAATACTATAAACCAACACACGGTAAAGCTCCATCTGTCTGAGGAAGTCTATTTCCTTATCAAGGAAATGGTGTCTCCACCCAGCACCCATGACTTTTCACTAAGCACTTAGGAGCGATGGTAAGACCTATCTCCTTCCTTAACCATGGGTTTGGGAAACTTAACAAGCTCCATATAGGTAATGTGACCAGTCGCCACATTATGGATAGAGTCTGCCCTCCAGATGATGGAAATGTTTCAGGTAAGTGTGACCTATGTATAGATGGGCCATGGCAGTTTCCAGGCCATAGGCATAGTAGTTGAAGCTCAGCGACAAACCACTGCTGTCACTTCTCGAAGCTTACTGGAGACAGGAAGTCAGCCTCCAGCTAAAAACCAAGAAGTCTGTATGTCACTCCTAATAACAGGAAAGGGGAAAACAAAGGGGAGAGAATGATAGGGGCGGTGATGGTAACAGCAGACTTTCCTACCTCATATGTCAGATGGTTCTCATACATTCCCACATACGCTGGCACCCAGCAAAATGACATCCTAAAACAATGACGTTCCAGAAGGAGAGGTTATTTGAAAGATTTCCAAACCAGAAAGTGTGGAGGGAACAGATGAGACTACTGTTCATTCACTGAAAATTATAACACTGAAAGTGTAATGGATATGTCATGTTAATGTACTAAGATAAGTTTATGGGAGAGTGCTGAGTGAAGCAGTAAATGCAAATAGTATGAATTTGTTATGCTGGAAAGATCGTGGCTGGAAATAGAGGACAAGTGTGGGAAGTAAACATATGCTTCTAAGATGTTTGGCAGTCCTTTAGGCTTCATTTTCCACATAGATATATTTGCCCGCTACTGTTTAATACTTGGACAACTCTTCTATTATTCTGTAATAATATGTTATTTATTGTATTATTATTTTCTGCAAAATTACGCTAGAAATTGAACACACTATTAATATAATATTAACAATGGTTTATCAAGTTCTACAGACATTTAATAACCACTTCATTCCTCCCAGCTCGACTCAATAGTCACCGGTACCGAGAGGCTGACGCCGTCCGCTACCCCCTCATCTACAACTATCAACCCACCTACGTCGGCAACCACCTCCTGTATTTCTTCAAGTAATATTTTCAAAAGGAAAATGCAGATGAGAAGTATGGACTAGTAACTTAGATGAAATAATGATATGAAATACATGTGCACTATTGCAAGTAGATATTTTCCGACATTATCTTGAACGTTTTGAAGATGGAAAATTTAACATGAAATATTTCTTGATAGCAAGATGGAGCACATATCAGAAAAATTTAAGAAGGAAGGATGCAATCTGATGTTCGGGGAGGAATGATAAAGATGGAGGGTAGGGCACAATGCTGGCAGAGAACTGATGGTGTACTTTTTCTCGCGATAATGCCTTTGCTTTTTGTTGAGTTAATACTGCTTGAAATTATATTCTGAACTCTTAGGTGATTGCTATCGTAGAATTTATTTCTTTAGTGTTGAGGCTCAGCAATTCAAAAACTGCCTCGAACGATAATTTTATATTTGTATTTGAGGGCGAGGGCATTAACTTTTGTGCACAACTCTAACACACCTTATTTTTTTTTTCTTCCTTCGATAATATTCCATACGCAGACATGGAAGAGGCGACGGAGCATTCCCGTGGAGTTTCATGTGCCTTTGAGAGAGAGAAAGAGAGGGAGAGAGAGAGATGCGGGGGTTGTACATCTATAGTCCAATAATTATTACTTCATTGATGCTAAGAACAGAATTTTGTTCAAAAGAAACTGGTGGTAATTATGGTGATGGTAATGATGGTGGTGATGGTGATGACTCGCAACAACGCCATAACCACCACCTTATCCATCAGTTCTGTGTGTGTGCGCGCGTGGGGTTGGCTGAACTGAAGTTGTCATGTGTTTCTGTATCAACCAAAATTGCCATACTTTCATACATTAAAGTTTAAGTACACACATAAACTTTCCCTAAGAAATTACGTGTATATTACTGTACTCGTGCAGAGCCTACCTTTGACCCGAGCGCCACAGTCCTTGTGCAGTTCTTCCTCTGTAGTAACGTCCTACCTATCGTAACTTTTTCTGTTACCCATCACCCGTCATTAGAAGTTTGCCATAAATGTCCGAACCAAGTGACCTAACCCCGAGCCCCTACAGGGCCTACACACCTGATGAGGTGATAAAGGACTGAGTGATAAATATAGAATATTAGATTACACTGTCTACTCCGGCGGCTCCTCTGCCATGCAAGAGAATGTGTGAAATAATGCCACATAATTCAGATCACCGTTTCTTATGCATCTTTACAGTAGCTATAGAACCATGGTGATGAGAAACCCTAATGATTTTCAGGAATCTTGGTCCTCCTTCCCGCCAACCTTTCCACACATTACAGATAGTGGATAACATAACAGTAACAGGATCTCCCTTTGTTGTGGAACTCTACACACAATTGGCCAATGGTTCTAGATACGAGGTGCTATCCGAAATTTTCCAGACTAGTGCTATATGAAACTAAAATCTCACCATAGCTCCTATTGGCCACCATCACCCTCGAAGCAGTTCCCTTGCGCATTCATTCACAGGTCCCAGTGCTTCCTCCATTGCTGGAATACTCCCTGGAAGTCCTTTTCGATAAGAATGTCTAGCACCGCCGGCTATTCCTGCTGGATATCCTCAGTGGCATCAAAACAATGCCCTTTCAGCTTGATCTTCCTTCTTGCGAACAGAAAGAAGTCACAGGGGTCCAAATCCGGCGAGTAAGGAGGGTGGGGGACAATAACCATGTTGTTCTTGGCCAAAAACTGGTGGATGATGAGTGTACCGTGAGCTGAGGCATTGTCATAGTGAAGCAGCCAATAGTTGTCTCACCAAAGGTTGGGGCGTCGCCTTCACACATATTCATGCAGTTACAGCAAAACAGCACAATAGAAGTTGGTTGATTGATTGATTGATTGTATAAAAACCTGGCGGCGAAACTGCCAGGGTCATATGCCGCCGGACAACTACGTAAAAGACGCAGGAAAATTAAAAGTGCATATTCAAAATATGGTTAATATCTGTCAGCAGGAATAAAACACTGAGAATAATAAATAGTTTATAAAATATCAATTACTTATAAAAGTGGGAGGAGGCCCGCCTCCTGAAGAAATCTAAAAACATCAGTAAAATCGCTAGAGGCTTCACCAAGTATCGAGGACAAACAGGAGGCACCATTTGCCTCGTTATGCCTATGGAGAAATCTCTGGCGAAGGTCGCCCAGACTTGGACACTCGACCAGCAAGTGACGGACAGTAAGGGGAACAAGGCAGTCATCACAGTACGGTTCAGTCACACCACTCATGAGGAACCCATGTGTAAGCCAAGAGTGCCCAATGCGAAAACTAGCAAGAACCACTTCCAATCGCCAAGACATGGAGGGGAGAACCTTTGGCACAACCACTCTCTGAAAGATTTCTTTTAGTTTATTATGAGCAACACCATCCCAATGTCTCTGCCAACAAATACGAATTGCGTACCTCAAGTAAGGTGTTACATTAGAAGCAGGGAGCGGGTAGTCAGTTGGGGACTGTTGAGAAGACACAGGTTTAGCTAAAGTATCTGCCCTCTCATTGCCCACCACACGAACATGTGCGGGAACCCAATAGAAGTCCACATGGCGGCCATGACGGCCAAGAAGAAAATGCCACTCTAAAACTGATAAACCAAAGGATGGGATGCATTAAAAACTCCAGTGCAGACAGAGCCTATGCAAGTCACTAAAAATCACAGAAACGGATTGGGGGAGAGTAAAAATGATTTTAAGAGCACATAAAATTGCAGTCAGTTCCGCCGTATACACTGAAATAATGCCAGGAAGGCTACTGCCCCTACTAAGGAAGGGAAGACAACACCAAATCCTACTCCAGTATCAGTCTTAGACCCGTCAGTATAAACGGGGACAGAAAACTTATGACTGGAGGCACGTTCTAAAACGAGAAAGAGGGACACCTGAGTGGGAGGTGAGCCCTTTTTCTCCACACCGGACCTACAAATTGTCATACGAGGGAGTAGCCAAGAACCCACCCTTGGGATCTGATGTGGACTAACTGTCAGTCTCGGAACAGAGAGGGCTAACATAACAGACTGGACCCGTAACCAAAGGGCTTCAGAAAACTAGGACGGGTGTCATAAACGGAAGATCGGGATCCAGGAAGACTGTGGCACAAGAAACTGAGTCTGGAATGCAGTGAAGATGATACCAACACCTCATCATCAGCAACTCATGTCGCAAATCCAAGGGAAGTACACCAGCATACATTAACAAACTTGAAATCGGGGATGATCTGAATGTCCCGGTTGCCAGACATACACCAGCATGATGCACAGAATCTAATATCCGGAGTCGGGCATCTGTTGCAGAGGAGTAGACCTCACACCCATAGTCAAGTCTAGATAGGATAAGAGATCTGTGCAAGAGGATGGGGGTATGATGATCAGCATCCCAAGAAGTATGTCCCAATATCCTCAGTAGACTCAAAGCTTTAATAGAAGTTGCCTTCACAGAATGAATATGAAGAACCCAGGTTAGTCATCTATCAAAAAGAAGACCCAAAAACGGAGTCTCTTCCACATAGGATATCCCCCGACCATAAAGATACAAATCAGGGACCCCCCAAATACAACAGAAATGCATAACCACTGTCTTTTGCAAAGAAAAACTGAAGCCTCGAGACTCAGCCCATTCAGAAATTCTATTAAGATCCAGCTGCAACTTCCTCTCTATCAGAGACATTCTGTATGCTGTGAAGGAAATTGAAAGGTCATCTAAATATAATGAACCTCACACACCATCTGGAGTACACTGATTACCCCGTTGATGGCTACAGCAAACAGGGTAACACTAAGGATACTCCCCTGTGATACTCCATCTTCAAGTGCTTGGGCATTGGAAAGCACTCCTCCCACTCAGACCCTTAAAAATGTTTAGGTAAAAAATGTTGAATAAAAGTAGATAAACACCCACGAAGACCAAACTCATGAAGTGAAAGTAAAATGCCATGACGCCACACAGTGTCGAATGCCTTCTCCAAATCGAAGAAGACCGTGACCTGGTGTTGGTTTGTGGAGAAAGTCTCACAGACTGAAGATTCCAAGGACAGTAGGGCATCAATGGTAGATCGCATTTTACGAAAACCATACTGGACCGGCGATAAGTAATTGCCCCTCTCCATATACCACATCAGCCAGCCATTAACCATCTTCTCCAACACCTTGCAAACACAAGAGGTCAGAGACATGGGACGATAATTTGTTGCCTGCAGATGATCCTTACTGGGCTTTGGGATGGGGATTACCACAGCAACTCCCCAAGAAGATGGAAACTCTCCAGTACACCAAATTCTGTTATACAGTGCCACCAAAAAGGAAAGGGATTCATCAGACATATGATGTAAAAAGGCATACGGAATATCACCACAGCCTGGAGACGAATCATGACACTGTGACAAAGCAGCCCGAAGCTCAAAAATAGGAAAGGGGACATTGTAATACTCTCCCTCAGAAGATGTGAAGCTAACCGGACAGGATTCCAGGCACCGACGTTGGCATGCCGAAGGTGATTCAGTGTTCTCTTTAGAAAAAACAGTAAAATGCTTGATATACGCTTCAGCAACAGCAAAGGGATCAGTCACAGTCCCACCCACATTAGATGAAACAGGAGGGGAAGAAACAGGAAACTTGCCAGAACTCTTTCTGACCCGGTTCCACACTTGAGTGAGAGAAGTCCTCAAGTGAAGGGAGGAAACGTACTCCCGCCATGAAGCACGTCTGACCTCCTTCAATCCGAGACGTGCATGAGCACGCTTCCTCTGAAAAGCCACCAAATATTGTGTGATTGTACTACGGCGGCAAACCTGAGAGAAGGAGATCCTTTTGGCCCTCACTGCAGAGGTACGTTCAGGGGTCCACCAGGGAACTGAACGTTTAGGAGATCGAGCAGAATCCTTGGGAACAGATAAATGGGCTGCTGAGTGCTTTACATCAGTTATACAATATACGACACTGCCTCACCAGTACTACCAAAATCGTCCACGGTGCGGTCAGTGGAACGTAACTCTCTAAAGAGTGGCCAGTTCACCTTGTCCAGGCACCAGTGAGGAAGACGACATTGTGGCTCACAGTCAGCAGAGGTTAAAATAATCGGGAAGTGATCACTGCCATGCACATCTGGCAACACACCCCACTTAAAATCCAAAACAGTAGTAGCTGAACACAGAGACAAATCAATGGCCATGAAAACACGAGTCTGACTATGAAAATATGTCATCTCACCTGTATTCAACACCCCCAACTCCTCATCCTCCACCAAAGAAGCCAACATAGCACCTCTAGGATTGGTTATACTGTCACCCCACAGTGGGTGACGGCCATTCAGATCACCCAGTAAAAGAGAGGGTGAAGGAAGGTCGCGAATAAGCCGGGCAAGATCTACTCTTTCAACAGAAACACTTGGAGGGAGATAGACTACACACCGTATATTGACGGCGAAGGAAAATCTGAATGGCAACAGCCTGCAGTGGAGTTGAAAGACTCAGACAAGTGAATGGGACATCACTGCAAACTAAGATTGCAGTACCACCATGATGTCCTTGGCCAAGTAGAGGATTAGAATAAAATGCATGATAACCAGAAAGACTGGAAGGAACTGCATCACCTACCATGGTCTCCTGGATACACATGCACAGAGGGGTAAATTGAGAAACAAGATGACACAGTTCCTCATAGTTAGCACATAAACCCTGACAATTCCATTGGATGATAGAACCCATTGTGAGGGATTCTGATTAAGTATGGGACTGTACACCTGACAAGCGAGCGGGTTTGGACTGATGCTTATGAAAGCCCTTTGGAGGAGCCTGCCCAGCACCAGAAACCCGCACCCTTTGTCTAACATCCGAAGGCAAACGTGAGGACAAGGAATTAAGTATTACATCACACCTTCTTGGAGTGGGCGTACCAGTTTGTTTGGAAAGCAGCTTGGGGGCCACCTTTGGAGATGTAGGACGGCCAGTGCCCCCAACAGAAGCCCCAGAAACGGAAGTAAGAGTCCACAGGACTCAAATCATTTGAGGAGGCCATCCTATGCTTCAGATCTGAAGCACCAACGACTTGTCCAACAACATCCCCAGGTGGGGACGGGACCAGAGGTGAACCATCAGGTTCAGATGTCATCTGGCTAGATCTCTCAGCCTGCTGGGCAGAGGAAACCAGAGAGTTGTTAACAGAAGAGTCAACAACAGAGACCTTAGGCGGCCAGTCATCATGCTCAAAGGACCCTGATAAACATCGGTGACGTTTGCCAGGTACAGTTGGAGTCTCAGTCATACTGGGTAAGACGGGAGAAGGAGTCCAGTCAACTTGGACATCTGCCACCACCACAGAAGTGTGCAAGCCATCAGCCACCGCGTCAGGCAAACATGATTTTCACAAACAGTACTAACCATGGGGACAGCATTCTGCATATCACGAGTTGAAGGAGTGGGTACTGGAATGGGGCCCCTTCTATGTGTTGTCATCACAGTAGCATCCCCCAGCTGGGACGTCTGTGATGACTGATTACCCCAAGAAGCAGGTGGAGCATCATAAAGTGTTGTCTCGCTGTACTGTGGGACCTCCTTAAGACATTGGAGAGCTGAAGCAGAAATGACCCCAGGGCAGATAAACATCCCTCTGACCCTTTCCTATGCCTCTGCAAAAGAAATCTTCTCATGGGTTCGTACAGACATGACTTCATTCTCAAATTTATACTGGTCACGCTATGTTGATGAAACTGGGTGAGTACCACGGCAATTGACACATGAGGGGGGATTTGGGCAGTCCATCTCACCATGTCAGTAGAAGTTGGAATTGACAGTTTGGCCAGTTGGGACAAATTCCTTTGGCACAATCCCCTTGATATCAGAGAAAATAAGCATGCTCTTGACAATGCTTTTCACCTGTCTGGCATTTTTGGGTCTTGGTGAGGCTCTTCGACCAAGAGATTGCTCACCAAAGACATGTTGAATAATTGCCAGGGTCTCGGTTGCATTTTTCCCGAGATTCGCACAAAATCTGATGCAAATTTGCTGTTCGCTTTTTATGTCCATCTCGAAAATCGCCAAACGACATGTGCACGACAGCAAACAAACGAACGTTACTAATCCCCACGTCCACCTAGCTTCGCACAACGTGGCACATTGGCTCACAATGCATGTTAGTACAGCCACCTAGAGGTGCATTGTGCTACTATAGCCCGTTTAAGAGTTTGATCCCAGTCAGGAAGCTTTTGGAAAGCACCTCGTACCTCCCTCCCTCCCCATCCCCATATAGCATCACAGTTTGCGAGTGGCATAACTCTAAAGAAAGAGACCTTTTGTGCACGATTACACACAAAGAAATCCTTTGGGAAAAGTGATGCCTATGATTTCAGGGTTCTAGATTCCCTTTATTCACCGCCTGCCGCCTATTTTTTTTTTTTTTTTCACATAAATTTCTAATGCAGTATATGGGTGCCATCAGCAGCTAAGACACGTTATGTTATTCAGTTTTACACACAGAGGGCCTTTGTGTAAAGCAAAGCTTACTGATTTTCAAGGTTCTAAGGCCCTCTCCCTTCCTATACATCAGTATGAGGTTAGTTTTTCATATACGATTATACATATGGTAGCTTTTTAGCAAAGGCAAGTCTTTCGGTTTTCAAGGTTCTTGATCCGTGCCCCCAACTCTACACTCCATCATTTGCAACCCATCACGCTGTAACAGCCTGTAACGGCATTCCTTAGTAGTCGAGACGGCTGAAAAAAGCAATATCTATTGCTTTTCCTGGTTCCTGATCCCTAATCCTTACATCTCAAACATAAAACAGTTTACAGACACTGCAAATCAAAAATTCAGTTCCTTCAGCTATTATCTTGCCTCATTCTTCCGCCTGATTACCGTATTCTTATCAGCATATCTCACCTTTTCACATTCTCCCAGCAACCTTGTTATTAATACATTTTTTTTTCCAACTTATCATACAAAATCATGTATATTTTTCTGGAAAAAAAAAAAAAAGCTACGTGCTGAACCTCAATCAATTCCTGATTTTATACTAGGATTCTATCTGCCTATGTGCGGAGTACAGCTCTCATGGAGTAGGGGAAGGAGGACTTTTCCAGATACACCACATCGGAAGGGAATGATTACAGGCTTGCCGTCTCAACGTTCCTCCTTTCACCCATTAACCTTCACAGACTTTGTTTTAGCAGGAGTGTTGCACCTCTCTCTCTCTCTCTCTCTCTCTCTCTCTCTCTCTCTCTCTCTCTCTCTCTCTCTCTCTCTCTCTCTCTCTCTCTATCTATCTATCTATCTATCTATCTATCTATCTCTCTCCGTGGCAGTCTTATAACACAGCAATGTAGTGTTTGCATGGCTACCTAATTCTGGTGCAGAAGCAGCACCTGTCTTTCCCTACTTTCAGATCCAACTGTAAAGCAAGAAATAATTCGTACTACTAATCCTTCATGCATACTTTAGGCAAACTTTATCATTGTCTTACCCACTTGTCTTTCAACTGCCTAAGACCTTCAGTCTTTAACCTCTTCAGCCCGGTGATGCCGTTTACTGGCTTATTCTGGCTACCTTCAAACGGTTATGTTCAAGCTAAGCCAAGGATAGATCTTTCCAGCTGAAGCGGTTCGGCATAGCCCCCATCATTCCAATTACTACCAGAGATCCTTCATAGGGTGATCAAAATTGTCTGGTGATGGGCCGATTAAAAAAAAAAAAAAGACGAAGAAGAAGAAGAAGGAATTACAAAGCCATGTTTCCGGAAATCACTGTATAAAGTAACAATGATTTCGGGGTGCATTCTGTTTTTCTTTCACTTCCTTACCTACTTTCATCAAGAAGTTAAACTTCTTTCTGCATGAAAGGCTTCATGCTATAGATCCTTGTATGAATTTCAGCAAAACATTCTCAACAGCAAGTGCAATGTTCAGTAAGAATGGAAATAGCACTGCCTTGTTTGTACTTTATACCAGTAGCAAGAATTAAATATATCTGTACTAAGTGATTTAAATCTCCTTTCTGTATGAAAAGCTTTTGTTATATTAGAGTTATCAACAAATGATTGCCTAATTCCCTGAGATTTTCTCAACAGGAAGCGCAGTGTTCATAAAGTTATATTAAGTTATATATTATATTAGAATAGGTTTGTCTGCATTTCTCTAAGATATTCTAAACAGGAAGTGCAATGTTCATGAAACTGTATAAACGTCACAGTGTTTTGTTATATGGTTAGTAACAATAAAAATCATTGACTCCAGTTTATTTTAGTACAATCCTCATATTTAATCTCTTCAGCACGATTATATCTTTTTTCATTTTAGTGAGGCAAAAATCTTTATTTTACAAGCCAAACAAATCGCCAAAATTTACTTTTTTTTTTCACATATCGTTTTGCTTTTCGTGTTTTGTCATTCTAATTTGATTTGATTGGTGTGTGTTTGGTAGCTGTTGGCGTGAAGACAGACCACAGGTACAGATACGATCACTCCACTAAGGTCTACGGATGATGAGGCCGGAAGTAGGCTAGCCGCCATGTTGAGCTGTGTTCAGGTGTAACAAACTAAAGAGCTCTCACTTGTCTGCTATTTTTCCAAATGTGAAACATTTTATGTGCCACAGATCAACTGAGGCAAACCTGGGACCCAGTTCATTACCAACCAAGTAGTCCATTGATAGTTGTGCTTGGTCCCTTCCAGTGTACGAGTATTGTGATCATGCTAGTTATTAGTTGTGAACTATGAATCTTTTAGTAGGAGTGGTGTGAAATGTATTTCAGTATCCTCAAAACATTATATACGTTACATCCAGAACGTGGCCATTGGTATGCAGCATCGTGTGGCGTGGAATTGTTGCAACCGCTCTGATGGCACATAGAGGGAAATAATCATATATTATTCATAGGTTGTGTTTTTTCTGTGATTTACAATAATTTGATGAATATAGGCATAATGGCTGCACTGCTAAAATGTAGCTTTATTCATAATATGCACTGTGTTTGACGCGACATGCAAGGGTGAATGCGCCACTAGAAAATAATGTCAGGTAGCCATATGCTCATTTTCCTTTACATTAAATTTCAAGTTCTATAGAACTGGGTTTGTATAGTGTGTGTGTGTGTGTGTGTGTGTGTGTGTGTGTGTATGTGTGTGTGCCAGTCTGATGCTATATTTATTATCTTTTCAGATTTCTCTGTGAATCGGCAAAAAAGTTTGCCGAAAATTATTGTACAGTATGATCAAAGCCATCTATTTTCTACTTATCTTTCATTTTGTGCATGCACAGTTTGAGAGAGAGAGAGAGAGAGAGAGAGAGAGAGAGAGAGAGAGGGGGCGGGGGAATCGAAATATTTTTTCCATTTTTTCAGTTTATATGCCCGATAATAAAAGACATAAAAGTGCTCCGGCTTTTAAAGTGCTAAACTTGTGGAGTTCCTCTTATCGCATGAAAAAGCTGAAAACAGCCTAACTCATTAGAGAAAACAAATGATCATATACGAAACAATATTATGCTAAAAAAAATCTAGGAAAACTTATTAACTGTGAGTAGAGTAACCTTCATGGGCAGGTAAAAAGAGCTCAGGGAAAGGCACAGTAGGTACACCCGAAGATGGCTCACTGCACCCCGAGATACGGAATGCGCTCTCTTTTGTGTATCTGTGTGAGACTGATGTATATATTGTTACGACGTGGTGGGGGCCTAAAGGTCTATCTGACTGCGTGAAGATGAAGTTAAAAGTGAGTAAAGGAAAATTTAGAATCAGAGACTAACCACACCAAATCGCAAACTTAAAAGGGGGGAAACAGTAATAAAAACTCAGTCTAATAGCAATGACAAAATGGAGGGGAGGGTGATATGGGAAATTGAAAAAAAAAATTAGTTTACTTAACACTAACTTAAACTAC
>NC_136980.1:20541473-20559838 GCF_032717465.1 Coenobita brevimanus
CCAATCTCCTCTCTTCTTCATTTTCAGTTTCCGAAAAAACTCACACTTGTTTCATATAAACTTAGGCCTTCATTCAATTTACATTCCAGTTAAATACACTCTAAATCAATACCTGCAATATCACAACTGTTTCTACCACCTCACACGTCAAATCCTCACAGTCACTTTTAAGCCTTCTTCACTGGTTTTCTTGAGCTTATGGGAATGACGCTTGCTCCCTGTCTTGCGACCTGCAGGTGAGGCCCCGAGACTCGCTGGGCACCCCGTCACCAGAGTGGGAGTTGCCACAGTCCTGATCATTAGTCCTGGTAGGTTCCATAGGCCATCCATTCTCACTGTTCAAGGGGTGGTCGTCGATCCAGTTACTGTGTTTCCCGTACATCCACAGCCCTGCGAATATACAATTACATATGAAAAAGAAAATCACAAGTGTACGAATATGCGTACTCAAGGGAAGGAAAAATAAGTTATAAAAGCACTGTACTGTTAATACAAAAGGAAGTCAGAAAACAATATTTCCCGTTTTATTTTACTTGGATATGAGGCTCACAACCCGCTCTGACCCTAGAGTCTGTTAGCACGGTATCTCAACACTCGATGGCAATGGTGTCAGCCCGTTCAGGCAACTTTGCCTAGGGAGCTTTATTATAACAATTGAGAATGTTCTGAATGAGTGTATAAAGAATGAGGTGCGAAGTGCGATTCGTTTCCTAAAGGCAAAGGCATCAACCCAGAGAAATCTTTCCTGCGTTTGTTGTTGTAAATGGTCTCGGGAAAATGAAGGTCCAATATGTGCGGAAATGATGTGAGTTCAGGAGTTGGTAGATTAGCATAGCGAATGAACTGCAACGTGGGCCACTATCCACCTTCAGTCATCATTTTGAGACTGACAGTGCGTTGAGAGCCGACAAATGTGTGTCACTGGTACAGTTGGAGCTGAGGTTAAACTTTCTTACGGCAAGATGTTAGACATCGTTAACATGTTTCCACTTCTATGGAGGCGCCCAAGAAGAGAACAAATTATGGCTACAAATGCAGGACGCAGCTTTCTTCCACCAGTGCTTCGATGTTTTGGTCTGTCACAATGATAATTGCGTCAACAGACAAGGTGACTATGTCGAAAAATTGATTAAATATGTGTATGTATCTGTTCCATGTGTTCCTCCCTTTAATTTGTTTACACTGAAAAAATAAATGGGAAATATAGTTTATGACTTTCCCTCGGAAATACAGGGCGTTTCAAATAATACGTAATCCCATTCTGTGTTTTAAGAGGATGGGTGAAAATGAGCATTTTCAAATCATCCATCCACTCGTCCGTCTATTTGTTCGTTCTTTGCAGGCCGCAGTTATGGACCAATTTTGCCGATTGAGTGTCAGATTAATCCTTTCAAACAGATGGTGTGCTCTTATATTATTTGATACACTTGTCAATCCCAGGGTCATGGCGACTAAAGAAAGGTGAAAGTTATTGAGAGAACTCCTTTACACACAATATAGACTTAATTATCGTCTCACTGGAATGTGAGTTTAAAATGCAACAACTTATGTTCCATCACATTTTAAATACGATGCAAGGGAAAACTGCAAATTGTGAAAAGTTTTAGTCATGTGCCTGTGGATGCCTTATTGGGTAGTGTGGAAGAATGATGGGTGAAGGGAAGGTTTTGGGTGAGGTTGTGGATAGGTATGTCGATGTGGGTGTGGCTGTGTCAGGGGGTGTGAATGTGGGAATGGGTGAGTGTGGTGCGTGTGGGTGGGTGTGAGTGTGAATGTGTGTGTGGGTCTGGGTAAGGATGTCAGTGAGGGTGCTGGATAAGATTAACTTGTACCTTAATTCCTCCAAGGGAAAGGATCACGTAGTCTAATAAAGTGACTGCAAAGCATATGATCAGTGCATGACAAATTATCTGCCGCAAATTAAGAGAATCATACAAGACTTTGTTGTCACAACCCAGTGCGGATAATACATTTTCGGTAAAATTAAAAGTGGAAGTGAAGGAAACTATCGACTGCCATAAAGAAATATAACTTACAGGGGTGATGATGGAAAAAATAAATACTGACAAATGTGCACAGTAAATATAGTCTGTAGACCTTAAATATTATATAAAGGGCTTATTAGTACGAGGGTCTCCTTAGAAGGACTGAAGGCACATGATGATAGGCGGGAAGTGATGGTGTTCATAAACTGGGAGTACTTTAAGCACTGATAGCCATGGAATGGCCGGTAGGGACGTTAATTGAATTCTGACTGGTGCCGGGCAGTGGCACACGAACGTCATTTATGCATGGGCACTAATCTTTAACTTACAATACAGCCTTATTGAAAAATATATCTCAATTATTGCTCCTATTTATCCACAAAATACAGTATTTAAAAATCAGTTGTGTTTTGTGTGCTACATTTTTTAATGCAAGAAAGAAACCAAGGCTAGAAGCCTGCAAGATATTTACCTCCAAGAAAAAAAATATCTGACAGCCAAACTCAAGGTCCGTTCACTTCCAGATGCCTGGACACACTGCGCTTAAAAGACCGGAGATCATAGGCTGTAAGAAATACAGGTACAGGAAGAATGATCCAGAGTTGACCTGTCATATAAGTGAAGTAACGGATAACTTTTGCATTAGAGAAGTGGACAGAAAAGGGATGAGAGTTTGCCATCAGACAGGCTCCTACATGCCCACCGTTGTGGTGGAGAGATCCAATCAGACAGTTAAGGGAAAGTGAAACAGTGACCACTGAATGGCGATACAAGAGAGTTATACTGTAGACGCAACAGTGCGTCTAAAACAGAGTTTGAAGGTAATCAGTAAGAGATAGAGTTAATGAGAAGAAAAGCCTTTGACTCCACCTTGCTGAGAAGAGCTGTATATGGGGAGTCTTCCCACACATGAAAGTTGTGCTCTACACTGGGGAGAAAAAAACAAACAAACATGTATAAAGTCAACAATTGTGCAGGAGTAAAGAAGGCACGGATTCGGCTTAGCACACCCAGTCTCTTGGAAGCAGATTTTACAAGAGAGGTAATATCATCCATTGAAGATATATCCCGAGAGAATGAAACTCAAAGAGTGTTCAGAGATCATCTAGGATTGAGTCGGATACTGATAAAAAAAATAAAGGATATTCCTGTGGTAGATTTTGATGGATAAAAAGTAGTAAGAACTGAGTTTTTGTTGCATTGAAAACAACAAAATTGCATTTATTCCAATGAGGGGTGTGAGCTCATTAGACATCAGATGTGCCCTAATCTCATCCCTTGTCTGTTGATTTAACTACTGAGATGGACGCTGCGAGAAGCAAATGGAAAGGTGAAGGGGAGTCATCAGCATATGAGTGGATAAGGTTACGTCTACAGCTTATGTATTTGATTGATAAAAGAAATAGAGATGGGACAACACTTTTTGATAGTTCAGTTAGAAGACGGATGGCCGTCTGCAACTGCAGTTACAGAACGACCAGAAAGGTGAAGGCACAGATAGGGGGATAGAAACCGTTAGAGGTAGCTTGGAAAATAAACATTTATACCAGACTCGATCGAAAGTCTTTGTGGTGGCAAGTGATTTGGCAAAGCTTTCTCCAAAGTCTTGAAAGGATGATTACCAAGAGTCTGAATAGAAGATGAGAAGATCGCCAGAGGAGTGTCCCTAACGAAACCCAAATTCGCGATCGGAATGAAGGTTGCGAAAAGAAATGTGTTTTATTTATATATTCTTAAAATAATTGATTCATAAACGTTAGCAATACAGGATGTTAAAGCAACTGGGCGATAGTTAGAGGGGTAGGAATGATTACCCTTCTTTGGGACAGAATGAGACTAAAATTCTCGCAAGAAGGAAAGGTGTAAGTCGACAGACGAAGGGCCATACTATAAAAACTAAATGATAGTACTGACGAACGTGAGTTTCTGATGTTGGTATTTTCGTGCCATAAATGCATTTGCTGTTCAAGTCAGGTACTCGTTACCTGGTTGTGGCGTAAATTAGTACTGGAATGTGACAGGGGAATAAACGCCACCAGAGACCTCCCCCCCCCCCCTTCATGTAAAACAGTGGTTCCCAAACTTTTTCTGGTCGTTACCCACTTTTCATACATCATCCTTGTCCATGGCCCCCCTTCCCCAACCATAACCCATGACTACAGTGACTGTCTACACTACAGTCCTACACTCATCATGTCCATATAAAAATCACTCTAGCATCTGTAATTTTATTGATTCCATTTGTTATTTTCTCTTTTGTTAAGTATTAATAAAGAAATGTGTATTTTGTCTTAGCTGAATCTTATATAATTATTGAAATGGTACTAAAGGAATAATGAAATGCACATTAAAAAAATCCATACTTAGAGTAATTAAAAATTGCAGTATTGCGAGAAGCTGATTCAACAATAAAAAAATTCCCTGGCAGCAAGGCATTGCACAAACCTGTACTGAACCTGTGTTAGTCCTCTCCACTGACTACCTACTCGCTAAACTCCTTCAGTTCAGGTTATGGCCCCCTACATTCTGATATATGGCCCCCAAGGGGGCCATGGCCCCCAGTTTGGGAACCACTGATGTAAAATCTTAAATATTAATAAATACGATAGCTGTCTTTTTTTTTTTTTTTTATCTATAAGTACTGAATAATTCGGGAATAAAATATTCTTGGCACGTTAAAACATATGAGAAATACAGGGCTATTTATAAGCTTGTACAAGACTAAACGTTTCTGCAAATGAATGCAAGTAAACAAGACTTCCTGGATGATGAGGTGACTATGTGATTTTGGAGTTATGATTATAAATTATGCTTCCAAGTTACTTTCAAACTACCTGCGTAATTCCTAAATAGATTTTGTATTGGCAATAATCCAAAAGTTTGTGTATTAGCCAGCTCAGTGCTGTAGTTATCACATTTGAGGGCAAGTCAATAAGCTTTTGTCTCCAGTCCAACAGTATCCTTTTGTGATAATCTTGGTCATGAAGAAGCATGAATAAAAAATCGATTTTTTTTTATGGAGTGCTTGTTTAAGTATATCATATGCAGTTTAGGTGAATACTTGATTCACACAGGAGCTGCAGTGGTTGCTATCATAATCACTGAAAGTCGGCCAGTACTTTGCTGGGTATAAAACTACATTTTCCAACATATTTGAGGCTAATTAAGTATATAAAGTATTCGAAGAGTTTATATACATATTATATATTCTACGTGGCAGAAATTACAGATATCAGAGTTGGGTAAGGGTTGGCAAATGGTTGTTTCGGTTTGTGTCTTTCATCAGCTTTAGTGTTCCCATATACTCGTAATGTAAATTAAGATTTAGTAATGAATAAAAATTATTGATGATTTATAGAGTACATCAATTTTTCTTCAATATCAACAAATATAAGCAATCACTTGGGGGAGGCGGTGGGTCAGTCGGTAGAGAGGTGGCCTGCAGTCTTACTGGACCCAGCTTCAAATCCCCGCTCGGGCAGGGAACAGTTTAAGGTTTTGAATTTCATAAAATCAGACTTTACTGATCTATCAAGAGGACCCGCCGATATGTTAAAAAAAAAAAAAAAAAAAAAAAAAACGCTAATACCAATACACAAGTCCTGTATGAGACGGTGGGTATTAACGCCGAAGTGGTGACATGTGGAGATGTATGGTATGTAGGATGGAAAGCTGATGACAGGGAGTGCTGGAGCTCCTATTTCATCAGCCCTCAGGACTAGTTCCTGACCATCCCCCTTTGCTGAACTTTTTTGGTGTCTCAGTTACACAGAGAGTAGGCCACCATGCTCTCCAGTACAAATTTCTCTAACTATCTACACCAAACTACATGCACAGTACACACTACACTTCCTATTCAAAATTTAACTAAAATGGCGTCTCTTCACCAAGCCTCGGAGTCCCCAGGGGGGGGGACCATAAATGCCCCCACCATCCGCCCCTCTCCTGGTGATGACTCGAGGTGCCTGGAACCACTGTCTGACTCTCTTCTTCTTCATTTCTGCAACATTCGCGGCCTTTCCTCTAACTTTCGCTCTGTTGAGCACCACCTCTCCTCCTCTAAACCTCACCTTCTTTTTCTAACGGAGACTCAGCTGTCTGAGGCAACTGACAGCAAGCCCTTTTCTGTGTCCTCCTACTTTCTCTATACTCATCTCAAAGCCAAAGGTGGCTGTTGTGTATATATACGCAACGACTTATCTTGCTCTCGTGTTCCTGAACTCGATTCTTCTGAATTCTCTATACTCTGGCTTCAGCTTTCCTGTCATTCTCTGACTAAATATATCTGTGTTGTTTATTTATCCCCTAATTCTACTATCAAAAATTCTTTGACTATCTTACTTCTACGATGGAACACATTCTATCCATTTCTCCTTTCTCTGACATCTCCATTCTAGGAGATTTCAATGTTCACCACCACCTTTGGCTCTCCTCTCCTTTCACGGATCCACCTGGTGAACAAGCCTACATCTTTTCTATCCTTAATGACCTAGAGCAGCTAGTACAGCACCCTACCCGTGATCCCTGACCGCCTTGGAGAGAGCTCCAACAGTACTTGACCTCTTCCTCACAACTCAATCCTTCTGCTTACCCTGTTAATCTTTCTCTCCGTTGGGCTCCTCCGATCACAACCTTATTGCAACCTTAACCCTGTCCTATCACTCCATTACGGCCTGTGGACCCTCCAGGGAAACTGTCTGGCATTTTGGAGCCACCGCAGACTGGGAGAGGCCCTCAGGCAGTACTTCTTTGATTTTCCCTGGAATTAGATTATTGCTTCCATGGCTGGGAGCCATCTGAGTGTGCCTCTGCACATTACAGAGGTATTATTCTCTCGGGCATAGGAAGCATACATCATCCTTTCTCAGGATATCCTTTGACTGGCCTTAAGAAAGCTCTTGGTTTAATCACGCTTGTTCCTAATGCTGTCTGCAACAAGGAGAGGGCCTACAAAAGGTACGGAGCCAACCCCACCCCTGAATCACATCATCTTTCACGTCATTCTGCCAGGAATCGTTGCTAAGTCTGTTCTTCGACGCGCTTACTAAAAATGTTAATTTCATCCATACTAAATGCTCTCAACTCTCCTAACTCGAAATCTTCCCGCTCCAAAATTCTGGCACCTTGCCAAAAATCTTTTCTTCAACAACTTTACTCCTCATCATCCTCTCCCTCCCTCTTTTCTTACTCTGATTGTTCTGTAGCTATTTATTCTACTGATAAAGCCAGATCCCTTTCTGCCCACCAGACTTTCTCCCTCCAATTCCACCTTAGACGATTCCAGTGCTGTTCCTCCATCACTTCCCCCTCTGACTTCACTCATGGCTGACATTAAAATTTCTTCAGTTGATGTATTTTCTGCCATCACTGGCCTCAGTACTAACAAGAAAGCATATGGGCCTTTGATGGGGTCCCTCCTGCTGTTCTCAAGAACTGTGCTTCTGTGCTTACACCCTGCCTAGGCAAACTCTTTCGCCTTTGTCTGTCAACTTGTACCTTTCTTTCTTGCTGGAAGTTTGCTCTCATTCAAAGCCAGTCCCAAAGAAGGGTGACCACTCCCAACCCTCCAACTATCTGTCCAATTGAGCTTTAACGTCCTGTATTTCAAAAGTTTTCTAGTCAATTTTCAATAGAAAAATTTTAAAGGCATCTTTCCTATCACAACCTTCTTTCCTGATCGCTGCAGTACGGAGTTCCGACAGGGACGCTCCACTGGCTGATCTTCTCGACCTACCTTTCAGACTCCTGGTCATCCTCCTTTTCGGGACTTTTGGCGAAAGCTTTGCCATTGCACTTCTGACATCTCAAAGGCTTTCCGATCGAGTCCTGGTATAATCTTTGAAATTTCCAAACTGCTCTCCCTACAGTTTTCCTATCCTTCTATCTGTCCCTTCATCGCTAGCTTCCTTTTCTTGTTCGTTCTATAGCCGCTGTTAGTAGATTTGGCAGCCATCGTTCTTCTCCTAGATCTATCAACAGTGGTAGTTCCTCAGGGCCTCTGTCCTATCACTCCAACTCTCTTCCTTTTATTCATCAATGATCTTCTAAGCTGTACATCTAACCCTATCCACTCATACACTGATGACTCCATCCTTCACCCCTCTTCCATTCGGTTCCTGCAACGCCCATCTTCAACAGTTACTTCAACAAACAAGGAATGAGGCTATGGCACATTCCTCAATGTCTGACTTGGCTCGTACTCTGACTGGGGTAAAAATAATCTTGTTGTTTTTAATGCATCTAAGACTTAGTTCTTACACCTATCAACCCGACAAAAAAATCTTTCCACAGGTATACCCACTATCATGTTTAATAGATATTCAGCTTAATCCTGCATCATCCTTTGAACATGCTTGGGGTTTCATTTACCCGACTCTATCTTGGAAAGACTGCATATTACATCTCTTGTAAAATCTGCTTCCAAGAGATTGGGTGCTCAACTAAGCAAGTCGACTCTGCTCTTTCTTTACCCCTGCACAATTGTTGACTCTATACAGGGGTTTTATCCTAGCCTCTGTGTGGAGTACAACTCTCATATGTGGGGGAGGCTCCCCACATACAAAGCTCTTCTCAATAGGGTGGAGTCAAAGGCTTTTCGTCTCATTAACTCTCCTCCCTCTTACTAGACTCCCTTCAACCTCTGTCTCTTCGCCGCACTTGTTGCATCTTTATCTCTTTTTCTATCGCCACTCTTAATGGTCACTGCCACTCTGAACTGTCTGCTTCGATTCCCTCCACCTCTACGACAGGCGCGTAGCACCCGTCTGGCAGCAAACTCTCATCCACTTTTCTGTCCAACTCTCTAATGCAAGAGTTAACCGTTACTCCCAGTCTTTCATTTATGCAACAGGTCAACTCTGGAACTGTGTTCCTCTGTCTGTATTTCCTGCTGCCTATTATCTCCAGTCTTTCAAACGCAGTGTGTCCAGGCATCTCAAAATGATCGGATCTTGAATTTGGCTCTATATTGTATTTTGTTTTTCTCTTGGAGGGAACTGTTACTGCGGGCTCATGGCCTTTGGTTCCTTCTTCCTCGCATTAAAAAAAAAAAAAAAAAAAGGAGAACTACTGGGCGTTGGGAGCAGGCTGTGAAGCATATCCCCAGAGTCGGACACAAAAAAAGAAAAAAACTTAGGTTCTTCTCTGATATATGTAGTTCGTTTCCACACCAAAATAAATAAATTATCTGATTTACGTAAAATAATATTGGGCAAAGTTACCTTGGGAAAGTGTGAACTGATTGGCTAGGATGTTGTCTGAAACACTTTGCTACATCAATAAAGCACTCAGATTTGAGTATAATTAAGTTGGATTAAATACAAAATTTGTTTGTAAAAAGTTGTTAATAAAACAAAGCAGATAGTTTCATGAGATTCACAAAAAATGATAAAAAGCATTCTGAGGCATCCCACTATCCCAAAAGTTATTTTCAAATGTAAATAGCAGCAGTCCTAAGGAAAAGGCCATACCGTGCATTTATAATAATAATAATAATAACAAGGATCAGTTGGACGGAATTACAGTTACTGTAATGGACGAGTAGACGGAGGAAGGAAAGCCAGGGATTATTGGTTAGAGTAAAGCATGGATGGAGCAGTTAAGCAAGGACTGCGACACACAGAAAATAATGAGATAAATGTTAAGTGAAGGAGAACAAAATCAAGCATATGAACAGTTTAGAAGAAAGATAGGGAAAAAAATCCAGTAAGAAGACTGAAAACGTATAAAACAAAATTGAATCAGAGTACTGTAAGGGCTGGAATGATTTCTATGAAAAGAAGTAACGACCTAACAAGCAGACGGGGATAAACTGTATGTATATATATATATATATATATATATATATATATATATATATATATATATATATATATATATATATATATATATATATATATATATATATATATATAGAAACATTGTACCATTAGCATAATAAGTTACTGCATACTGCTTGAAGGGAAAGTTAATAATCAAGAATGTGAAAGCCAAAGGACACACACACACACGTTACCAAAAGCGAGCAGAGAGAGGACGTGCCGTCACCTCACTCTGAACTGGATACCCTGGCAGCAACAGGCCACACCTAAATATATCTTTACCCTTTCGCGCACAGTAAGTTTTAGTAAGTATTCTGGCTCACGATTTTATTCCCCCCCCTCCCCCCGCCCCCCCCCCGGTGTATCTAAGAAAGCATGTCTTCTCGCCATATTTTCGCAACCAAACATACATACATACATATATATATATATATATATATATATATATATTGCCAGACGCCTCAATCCCGTTTGGGGTGGCCACAAACAAATCGCCTTCAAGTCGCCCTGTCCTCCTCCATTTCACTCGGGACGCATCCTTGGAAAGATCATAGTTTTCACATCTCTTGTAAAATCTGCTTCCAAGAGATTGGGTGTGCTAAGCCGACTCTGCTCTTTTCTTGTACCCCTGTCACAATTGTTGACTCACACCCCCTCTACTCATATACCTCTCCACCCCATCCCTCTCCATTCTCATCCCTCGGCCTCCCCTCCACTCTTCCCCCCTCCACCACTCCACTCCCACATACACTCTCTTCGTCAGTCTTTCACCCTCCATGCTCTCCTCATGGCCAAAAACCACCTCAGTGTGTTCCGCATAACGTTTCCTATCACATCCACATCAGTCCACTACAACTCTCTCTTTATATCCTCATTCTGTCAGCCTGTCTCTCCATGTGACTCCACAGTGGCTCCTCTTAAATAACTCATTTCCACTGCTCACTCTTGACTTTGTGTCCTTCCAACAACTGTCCAAGCTTCACTTCCATACGTTAGAGAGTTGGTATCACAATACTGTCATGTAAAGTAACTTTTTCACTTCTCCCATGCTTCCACTTCCCTGTTTCTCTATCACTGCTTCTTCAAAGAAATCCAGCAACTCTTTCTTCCCTGCTGCAAATTCCTTTTCATACTTCCCCCACCCTCCAAACCTCCATCCTTACTTCATCACACTACCCAAGTGACTTCCTAAACTGTGCCACATTTTCCAATTCCTCACCATCCAAACCACAGCCACCTTCACTTACTTCACCCTTCTCTCAAAGACTCATCACTTACTTCTTCCCTACATTCACCTTTAGATTCCGTTTCTTGCTACACTCTCCCAAACTCATCCACCAGCCTTCCAGGTGCCTTTCTGTCTTCACTCATCTCAACAGCACAGTATCATCTGCAAACAACAGTACAGGGAGTTTCCAAACACTATCCTCTCTCACCAGGGCCTGACTCCAACATCTAAGCCACCCTACCTTTTGTACCTTCTTTACAACCCATCCATGTACAGATTGAACAAACCATCCAGACATGGACACATCCCTGTTCCAACCCAACTTCTTCAAAGAAAAAATTCACTTAGTTCACCATCTACATACACTGCAGCCTTCTTGCACCATCAACATACTTCTTCACAGCATTCAACAACTTCCCATCTACTCCATATATTCTTAACACTTTCCACAATCCTTGTCTATCCACTCCTGTCATATGCTTTTCTTTTCTCCAACCACATGAAAGCCGCATACAACTTCTTTTCCTTTCTTCTAGAAACTTTTTCCAATAAAGATCTAAGAATGAATATCTGATCTACACAACCTCCTTCCCATTCCTAAAGCCTCCCTGTTCTTCTCCAACTAATTTCTCTGTTCTTTTCTCTAACTCTGTCAATAAGTATCCTACCATACACTTTTCCTATTATACTACAAGACAAATGCCCCATGACACCACACACTTCTTTTCCTTTTCCTTTGTAAATGAGAGGAATAATCACACCTGACCTCCCCAATCCTCCTGTGACTCTACCTTCCTCTCCAGGCCAATCTGCACATCTTCATAATGACCATTCTACTACCATCTCTCCCCATGTTTCAGCTTTTCACCACACACTCCATCAATTCCTGAGGCTTTCTCCCTGATTTAACTTTCTTCCATTGCTTTCCACAACTTCTGGGTCCCACTGATTTCTTCCCTGTCTTCTCACCTCCCTCCTTCTCCCAGCCATTCCCCAGCCACTAAACTTCGCATTATTCTATCCTCTAGGTTCAACAATTCCTTAAAGTGCTCCTCTCTCCATCTGCTCAATTTTTCTCTCTTCTCCACACACCTCTTCCATTTTTATCTTTCACTCCCTGCATAACTTCACTTCCACCTCTGTTTTACTCTTTTTTCAAACCTCTTTCCAGAACATTTTCTTACAGTGTCCTCTCCTGACTTTACACTGAAATTCCTTCCAAATTCCTCATCCACTCTCTTTCTTACTCTCTTTACTAATCTTTTCACTCTCTCTTCTTTCTAACATAAAACTCTCTCTTCCGCCTCTCTGTAAGACCTTCTTTCCCCCTCCACGTGCTCTTCTGTTTCTCATCCATTCATTGTATGCTTTCTTCTTTAAAGTTGAGCCTGTCTTTAAATTCCTCTGAGGTCCACTACGCTGTTCCTTGACACCTGAACCCTCCTGTCTTCTCTTCCTTCCACACACCACATCACATGCTGCACTATATTTCTTCTGTAAATATCCTACACACACCTTCCACGTCTCCCATCTGCTCCAATTCATATTTGCCCAATCGTTCCTCCTACTTCTCTCCTTATACTCTGCCTTTTTTCTCATCCTCTTGTAACCTTTCCACTCTCCCCTTGCAACTACTCCTTCCTCTCGTCTTTCCCTTCTTCTATTCCTCCATCTTACTTTGAATCCTCAATTCATCATACACCACCACTAGTTACTGAAAGTCCACTTCCCCAACCTCTATAAGCTCTTCCATCCATTACACATCTTCGCATCCTTTTCTCATCCCACACACACATAATCAATCTATTGGTTCTTCCCATCTCACTGTTCAGTTCACCACCCACCCTCTTTCTCATCACTTGCCATGTATACTTGTAGATCATTTTTGTGCCTGAAGAGTGGTATTGGCTATCACCTAACTCCCCTCCCAGCACAAATGGTCCACTAATCTGCACTCCCCATTCTCATCTATCTCCAGTGAAATAGACTCTGCACTCACCAACTATTCCATCCACCCTTCACATTCCCAACTTTAGCACCACATTTGATCAAAAATACTTCCTCTCTCTATTCCTTCCAAACTTTTCCATGCACACTTCTACATTTGGTCCAGAACTCCTTCTCTCACTCTCCTAGCATTGGATCTGTTTTGGTGCATACACACTACTGTTTACAATCATCCACATTTGTATTCCAACTTTCTAACTCACTCCACACAATCCTTGACTTGAACTGATCCATACTGTCTTATGCCTTTCTTCCATCTTTTACCTCCACAACTATACATACTCCTTCCTTTGCCCCTCTCATTCTCACCTATACTCCTGCACATATAACCCCATCCATACTCCCATTCTCTCACACTTTCTCCTCTCCATTTTGTCTCTCCAGTTATTCCCACATACATCCACTTTCAAAACTTCAAGCACCTGGACAATCTCTCTCTCTCACCTCACTGCATTATATATATATATATATATATATATATATATATATATATATATATATATATATTTTCGCCGTCATGTTTATTCTAGCGGATACCACGATAATGCTGAATACTGAAAAGTACGAATTGAAGTACATTATGTCAGGGTCAATAAATATTCTGGAACGTCAATCACATTTCCCAACATCATTCCTTGAATGTTTTCCATCATATTTAATTGTATATTTTTAGCTTGTTTATAAGGTGAATTTTGTTTACTTCTTTGATGATATAGTAATGTTTTTTGATACATGATTTTAGTTTTAAGAGAACATACTGTAAAAGGTGAAAGTACTTGCATGCAGGGAAGTGATTTTTTTGTTCACATCGCTGTAGCAAAGAAGTTCTCTTGCAGATGTAACGTTTTTATTTCATAAGCTTATGTAGTTTCATTGTCTTTCTCATGGTGTTTTCAGACTATTCATACGCCTCATAGTTTCTGAGTAAAACTACATTTCATTCACTGTTATACAACACCTTTTATCGAGACTAGCACTATGCAAATGATTCGCTATATTTCTCTACGAACGCTCGGTTCTCTCTATATGTATATTTCAAACAAAACCATAAGTAATCTATCACTGTCTGAGAACGATGCAATACATTTCATTCAAGTATTTGACTGTGTGGCATATTTCACACCTCTCATTCTTCTGCCATGTTTGTGGTAGCTCAGGCAATGTACACAGTATAATTCTCTTGAATTGCAACGTAGCTCGCCACCAGAATCCATACGCTATGATATCATTTAATGCTGAATGATTCCAGGCACTATCACATGATATGAACACTTGCTTCACTATATAGGTGAAATACCCTCATCATTTGGGGCAGGGTGCTGCAGCGTAGCAAACCCCAGTATAGGAAACATGACTCCTGCGAAGGCCTAACAGCTAATAATGGGCCCCAATGCTTTACGAACATTATATGTACGTTCCATAGACACAATCACTTAAAATATTCAGTAACACTATACAGTAACGATACTTCATTCGTGGCTTCTGCCATGGGTGGGACGGGGAAAAAGAGGGAAGTTTAAACGGACAAGGGACGGAGAGCTACCCTTCCTCCTGGCTGGTGGTGAAAGGCTGTGGAATGCTGATTCGTTCTGACCCATGCCAGAACCACCAGGGTTGCTAAGTGCTTACTTTGGACGCTAGACTTGCCTGCTAGGACGCACCAAAATTTGATGCGAATGGGATGAAAACTTATTTTTTGGCGAATATTTTTCTGCTTTAGAACGCGATTCACTTCTTGTCTTGACTACGAGAAACCCAAAGAATGCAAATCGCATCTTTGTGTGCTGATGGGTTTATATGATTATATGAATCAAACATTGTACTAGGTTCAATTAAGTGACGTTTTAATATAGTAAACCAAGTATAAGCGAAAGTTTTGCCCAAATAATAGAATAAATCCAGTTAGTGCAAGAATCCGCTGAAACAATGCATCATCAGCTGGGTGTCGTCTCTCACCAGGCAGGTAGCAGGGAGATGCAAACTTGTATGTAAAAGTTACCTTTCTAAGTGAGAATTACCACAAGATGAGCACATCTTTAGTAAAGTGAATAGATAACAGGATGATGATTTCTACCAAGAACTGATTGAAATGGAAACATATAATAACTTAGTAAAGAAAGTGAATAAACTGGAGAAAACTTTTAAAAGTGAAGTAGATGTAATTCAGAAGGAATTACGCATGCAGAAGGAAGAAAATGAAAAAATTAGTAAAGGAATTAAACAAGTGACAACACTATATGAGCTGTCAGTTGAGGTAGTTTCACTTAGAAGGCAAACCATGAGAGCATTATGGAGGAGTTCAGAAATGATACATATACAATAATATTGGGCAAGCAAGCAGTCTGATAGACCAAAGCAGTGATAATGAAGAGAAGGTAACCCAGGTGAACGAAATTATGAGAAATTGCAAAGATGAAGTAGAAACTATGTATGCTGATTTGGTGAAAGTAAGGAATGACATAGAAAAAAAGTCAAAGAAAAAAAAACATTAGAAAGGAAGTGAAAGAAATAATTAAAAACAACCCAAAACTGGTAAAAGAATCAACAGATATCAAGAAATCTATAGTAATCACTGGTATAGATAAAGATGAAATGAGAAACAAAATTTCGAGAGACAAAAAGATGGTAAATATAATGAACATATTCAAGGAAGTATCTGAGGAAATTTGTGAAAAAGAGATAGAGGAAGACAAAAGGCTAGGGAATTATGAGAGAAATAAGTCAAGGCCCCTTAAAGTAACCTTCTCTAGTGCGAACATTGCTGAGAAAATACTAAAAAATGCAAATAAACTCATAGAAAAAGATGAATTTTAAAAAGTATGGATTAAAAAAATAAAAGCCTATCTAAAGAGGAATTGGGAATACTAGACAAGAGGGAGGAAGCAAAAACAAAGAACAAGGAAATATCAGGGGAAGAAAAAAGTACATTTTTTTTTACAAAGTTGTTGGATTGCATGCACGAAAGTGGTACATAACCAACAGGGAATAAAAAGAAGGAAAGTATTAGACTCAAGCTATGAGAGGTATGTAAACAAGATGATTAAGTTGATGTACATAAATGCAGATAGAATGGTGTCTAAATTATTAGAGATGAAAGACTATACCAAAGAAAGGGAACCACATATTATTTGCCTAACTGAAACAATTTTAACCCCAAAGATATCAAACGAAACCCTAAACTTAGAGGGATACAATATATAGAGAAGAGACAGAAATTTAAGAAAAGAAGGAGGAATTATAATAGTAACAAAGAAAAATCTACAAGTCAAAGAAATAAAACTAGATATACCTTCACAAGTAGAACTGATTGTAGTAGAGATTAATACATCTGAAGGGAAAATAATTATGGCTAATTTATACATGCCACCCAAAACAAACACTTGGGAAAGAGGCGAATATGAAGACCTAACAGAAAGTGCAATTCAAAGCTTAAAAGCATTACTACATAGAATGGAAAAGGAATCTAAAAGAATTAATTAACTGGAGATTTCAATACAAGTATAAATTGGAATACTCCAGATGTAAGAAGGCATGATAGCTGTTGCGATCAAAAGCTCCCAGATCTTGTCCAGGAGTTTTTCCTAATACAACATGTAAAGGAAAACACCAGAAAAAGAGGACTTGATGATCCATCAGTACTAGATCTTATATATACTAGGCACGGAAATTATATTGACAATATAATGTATCACCCTCCATTCGGCAAAATCGACCATACAGTATTATATTGCAACTTCAGGACTGCATATGACATAGATATCAGTCATGAGAGTTACAAAAAGAGCCTAAATTATAAGAAGGGCAACTACCATGACCTTAAGAAGTACTTCTTAGAAACAGATTTCATCCATCCATCCATCATCCAATCCTACGTTGCCCCATGAGGGGCGTAGGAGCCCGTGGCTAGGCAGTTGGTCCTGACATTTAAGATGAGAGTGACCAGCCTCACTCATCCCTGAGTGGCATGGTATGTGAGCAATAGCAACCCTGTAAACTACACCTTGGATATAAACCTTCACCGGCTCAATCCGATTGGAGCACAATAATTACCCACTAAACCACCAGGCGCCAAAATTTGGTTATATGGTTACCACCCAGTGTACAGGAAACCATTTGGCTTGTCACTCAGTGTAGAGTCACCCACGGGCAGAAGGAAGAGGAAAGAATGAAGGAATGAAAGACAGACGAGGGAGTGTAAAGTCACCCGCAGGCAGAAAGACGAGGAAAGAATGAAGGAAAGAAAGACAGAAGAAGATGGAAGGAAAGAAGGACGGAGGAGAGGACAGGGCAGACACCCGAGAGCAGTACTACATTTAGTGAGTGGATGATGAGCGCCCCCACCTACCACAAAGAAACAGAGTTACGTGTTACACATACAAAATTCTGTGAATTTTATGAAATAGGAGTCGAAAATTACATCCCTCAGCACAAAGCAACAGAAATGGAAATACAGAAATGGCTTAATACAGAGTGTAAAAATTCAAAAGAAAAAAAGCGATTTGCTGTGGAATAGATAGGGAAGGCACAATAGTGTGAGGGTATATAACAACCATAAACAGGCAAGAAACGATTATACATGGATAAGGAGAGAAGCTCAAAGACAGTTTGAAGGAGACATTATAAATAAAAGTAGTGATCAACCTAAGCTATTTTACACCTACATCTGAAGCAAAACCAAAGTTAAAATAAAGTCCACTACAGACAAGGGGATCATCTATACACAAGAGAAAGATATTTGTGAAGCACGAAATGAAAATTTTAATCAGTTTTTACAGAAGAAAATAATTCTGAGAGAGGTGATATGGAACAAGCATGCCTACACATATTACCACACATACCAATATCAGAAAAAGAAGAACAGGAAGAGTTAAGTTAATTAGACAAAGGAAAAGAAAATGGTCCTGACGATATTGGGTGCTACATGAATGTTCAAAAGAGTTAAATAGACCAATATATTTATTATTCAAGGAATCACTAGGTCAAGGTAAACTACCTGATATTTGGAAGAAAGCAAACATTGTTCCCCTATTCAAGAAAGGGAATATACAGGATTCACACAACTACCAACCAGTATCACTTACCAGTGTTGTAATTAAGATACTAGAAAAGCTGAGAAAAAAAGGTTTTGTAAACTATCTACAAGAACACAGTATGATAAAAGAAAGTCAGTTCGGTTTTAGAAAGAGAAAATCGTGTATTAGTACTCTATTAAGCTACTATGATAGAATTGTAGAAACATTACAGGAAAAAGAAGGAAGGGTGGATCTAGATTTTACGAAAGCATTTGACAGAGTACCGCACCAAATTTTTTTATGGAGACTGTAC